>NC_091300.1:60575132-60642632 GCF_038502225.1 Cherax quadricarinatus | reverse complement strand
AGGGGCCAACACCTGCTGAACTTGGGGAAGTGACGAAGGGAGTTCATCTGAGGGCCCGCAGATGGTCTTCTGGAGACATGGAACTTGGGGAAGGGAAGTCCATCAACACCACATCACTCATCACCAGTCCATCACCCTCACCACCAGTCCATCACCCGCACCACCAGTCCATCACCCGCACCACCAGTCCATCACCCTCATCACCAGTCCATCACCCTCATCACCAGCCCATCACCTTCACCACCAATCCATTACCAGCAAGGGGATTGAGGGAGTTCATCTGAGGGGACACAGATGGACTTCTGGAAACACAGTCCTTCACCCTCCCCACCAGTCCATCACTCTCACCACCAGTCCATCACCCTCACCACCAGTCCATTACCCTCACCACCAGTAATTCACCCTCACCACCAGTCCATCATCCTCACCAACAGTCCATCAACATCATCACCAGCAAGAGAAGTGTGGAAGGGAGTTCATCTTAGGGGACACAGATGGACTTCTGGAAACACAGTCCTTCACCCTCCCCACCAGTCCATCATTCTCTCCAGTCCATCACCCTCACCACCAGTCCATCATTCTCTCCACCAGTTAATCACCCTCAACACCAGTCGATCACCCTCACCACGAGACCATCACCCTCACCACCAGACCATCACCATCACTACCAGTACATCACTCTCACCAACAGTCCATCACCATCACCACAAGTCAATCACCCTCACCACCAGTCCATCACCCTCACCATCTGTCCATCACCCTCACCACCAGACCATCTCCCTAACCACCAGACCGTCCCCCCTCACCACAACACCATCACCAGCAAGGGAAGTGTGGAAGGGAGTTCATCTGAGGGGACACAGATGGACTTCTGGAAGCACAGTCCTTCACCCTCCCCACCAGTCCATCACCCTCACCACAAATTCATCACCCTCCCCACCAGTCCATCACCCTCACCACCAGTCCATCTCCCTCACCACCAATCCATCACCCTCACCACCAATCCATTACCCTCCCCACCAGTCCTTCACCCTCACCACCAGTCCATCACTCTCACCACCTGTTCGTTATACTCACCGCCAGTCCATCACTCTCACCACCAGTCCATCACTGTCACCACCTGTCAGTTATATTCACCACCAGTCCATCACTCTCACCACCAGTCTGTTATACGCACTGCCAGTCCACCAGTCTCATCACCAGTCCATCACTCTCACCACCAGTCCGTTATACTCACCGCGAGACCATCACCCTCACCACCAGACCATCACCCTGACCACTAGTCCATCACTCTCACCACCAGTCCGTTATACTCACCGCCAGACCACTCTCACCACCAGTCCATCACTCTCACCACCAGTCCGTTATACTCACCGCCAGACCATCACCCTCACCACCAGTCCACCACTCTCACCACTAGTCCATCACTCTCACCACCAGTCCATCACTCTCACCACCAGTCCATCACCCTCACCACCAGTCCATCACTCTCACCACCAGTCCATCACTCTCACCACCAGTCCATCACTCTCACCACCAGTCCATCACTCTCTCCACCAGTCCATCACTCTCACCACCAGTCCATCACCCTCACCACCAGTCCATCACCCTTACCACCAGTCCATCACCCTCATCACCAGTCCATCACTCTCACCACCAGTCCATCACCCTAACCACCAGTCCATCACCCTCACCACCAGTCCATCACCCTCACCACCAGTCCATCAAACTCACCACCAGTGCATCACTCTCACCATCAGTCCATCACTCACCACCAGTCCATCACTCTCACCATCAGTCCATCACTCACCACCAGTCCATCACCCTCACCACCAGTCCATCACTCTCACCACCAGTCCATCACTCACCACCAGTCCGTCACCCTCACCACCAGTCCATCACCCTCACCACCAGTCCATCAAACTCACCACCAGTCCATCACCCTCACCGCCAGTCCATCACCCTCACCACCAGTCCATCAAACTCACCACCAGTCCGTCACCCTCACCACCAGTCCATCAAACTCACCACCAGTCCATCACTCACCACCAGTCCGTCACCCTCACCACCAGTCCATCACCCTCACCACCAGTCCTTCACCCTCACCACCAGTCCATCACCCTCACCACCAGTCCATCAACCTCACCACCAGTCCATCACCCTCACCACCAGTCCATCACTCTCACCACCAGTCCATCACCCTCACCACCAGTCCATCACCCTCACCACCAGTCCATCACTCTCACCACCAGTCCATCACCCTCACCACCAGTCCATCACTCTCACCACCAGTCCATCACCCTCACCACCAGTCCATCACTTTCACCACCAGTCCATCACTCTCTCCACCAGTCCATCACTCTCACCACCAGTCCATCACCCTCACCACCAGTCCATCACTCACCACCAGTCCATCACCCTCACCACCAGTCCATCACCCTCACCACCAGTCCATCACCCTCACCAACAGTCCATCACCCTCACCACCAGTCCATCACCCTCACCACCAGTCCATCACCCTCACCACCAGTCCATCACCCTCACCACCAGTCCATCACCCTCACCACCAGTCCATCACCCTCACCACCAGTCCATCACCCTCACCACCAGTCCATCACTCTCACCACCAGTCCATCACCCTCACCACCTGTCCATCACCCTCACCGCCAGTCCATCACTCTCACCGCCAGTCCATCACCCTCACCGCCAGTCCATCACTCTCACCGCCAGTCCATCACCCTCACCGCCAGTCCATCACTCTCACCACCAGTCCATCACCCTCACCGCCAGTCCATCACCCTCACCACCAGTCCATCACCCTCACCGCCAGTCCATCACCCTCACCACCAGTGCATCACCCTCACCACCAGTCCTTCACCCTCACCACCAGTCCATCACTCTCACCACCAGTCCATCACTCACCACCAGTCCGTCACCCTCACCGCCAGTCCATCACTCTCACCACCAGTCCATCACTCTCACCACCAGTCCATCACTCTCACCGCCAGTCCATCACCCTCACCACCAGTCCATCACTCTCACCGCCAGTCCATCACTCTCACCACCAGTCCATCAACCTCACCACCAGTCCATCACTCTCACCGCCAGTCCATCAACCTCACCACCAGTCCATCACTCTCACCGCCAGTCCATCAACCTCACCACCAGTCCATCACTCTCACCGCCAGTCCATCACTCTCACCTCCAGTCCATCACCCTCACCACCTGTCCATCACCCTCACCGCCAGTCCATCACCCTCACCGTCAGTCCATCACCCTCACCACCAGTCCTTCACCCTCACCATCAGTCCTTGACCCTCACCACCAGTCCATCTCTCGCACAACTAGTCCAACACCCTCACCACCAGTCCATCACTCACCACCAGTCCATCACCCTCACCACCAGTTCATCACTCTCACCAGCAGTCCATCACCCTAACCACCAGTCCATCACTCTCACCACCAGTCCATCACCCTCACCACCAGTCCATCACCCTTACCACCAGTCCATCACCCTCACCACCGGTCCATCACCATTACCACCAGTCCATCACCCTCACCACCAGTCCATCACCCTCTCCATCAGTCCATCACTCTTACCACCAGTCCATCAATCTTACCACCAGTCCATCACCCTCACCACCAGTCCATCACCCTCACCACCAGTCCATCACCCTCACCACCAGTCCATCACCCTCACCACCAGTCCATCACCCTCACCACCAGTCCTTCACCCTCACCAACAGTCCTTCACCCTCACCAACAGTCCATCACCCTCACCACCAGTCCATCACTCTCACCACCAGTCCATCACCCTCACCAACAGTCCATCACCCTCACCACCAGTCCATCACTCTAAATACCAGCCCATTACCCTCACCACCAGTCCATCACTCTCACCACTAGTCCATCACTCTAAATACCAGCCCATCACCCTCACGACCAGTCCATCACTCTCACCACTAGTCCATCACTCTCACCACCAGTCCATCACCCTCACCACCAGTCCATCACCCTCACCACCAGTCCATCACTCTCACCACCAGTCCATCACCCTCATCACCAGTCCATCACTCTCACCACCAGTCCATCACTCTCACCTCAAGTCCATCACCCTCACGACCAGTCCATCACTCTCACCACCAGTCCATCATTCTCACCACCAGTCCATCACCCTCACAACTAGTCCATCATTCTCACCACCAGTCCATCACTCTCACCACCAGTCCATCACCCTCACCACCAGTCCATCACCCTCACCACCAGTCCATCACCCTTACCACCAGTCCATCACCCTCACCACCAGTCCATCACCCTCACCAACAGTCCTTCACCCTCACCAACAGTCCATCACCCTCACCACCAGTCCATCACTCTCACCACCAGTCCATCACCCTCACCAACAGTCCATCACCCTCACCACCAGTCCATCACTCTAAATACCAGCCCATTACCCTCACCACCAGTCCATCACTCTCACCACTAGTCCATCACTCTAAATACCAGCCCATCACCCTCACGACCAGTCCATCACTCTCACCACTAGTCCATCACTCTCACCACCAGTCCATCACTCTCACCACCAGTCCATCACTCTCACCACCAGTCCATCACCCTCACCACCAGTCCATCACCCTCACCACCAGTCCATCACCCTCTCCACCAGTCCATCAGCCTCACCACCAGTCCATCAGCCTCACCACCAGTCCATCACCCTCACCACCAGTCCATCACCCTCACCACCAGTCCATCACCCTTACCACCAGTCCATCACCCTCGCCACCAGTCCATCACTCTCACCACCAGTCCATCACCCTCACCACCAGTCCATCACCCTCACCACCAGTCCATCACCCTCACCACCAGTCCATCACCCTCACCACCAGTCCATCACTCTCACCACCAGTCCGCCACTGCCATCATTATCACCGTCATTTAAGTGTATGGTGTGGCACAAGAATACTGGAGAAACATATGAACAAAAAAATGGGGAAGTTCGCTTTAAAAAGGATTTAAATTTAGGTACGAGCTTACTTCACAACTCGCAGTTAGTAGCTGAGGATGTCTAAGGGCAAGATAAAGCAAGTAACTTACCTAGGTAAAAGACAGGAAAGGCAAAGAAAATTTATCTTCTCAAATCTTGATATATTTTCACCGTCACTTTCATTTGGGGGAGTTAAATTCTTGGAGCCAGTTTCTGGACCACACATCCAGCCTGTGCAGGTCTCTTTATAGACCTGTCTGGTCCGCGTCTGATTTAATTCTCCTCATTAACTTCACGTCATCTGCAGACAGGGACACTTCTGAGTCTATCCCTTCCGTCATGTCTTTCATATATACCAAGAACAGCAGTGGTCCCCGGACTGACCCCTGTGGGATCCCGCTCGTCACTGGCGCCCACTGTGATACCTCATCACGGACCATGACTCGCTGCTGCCTCCCTGTTAGGTATTGTGTGTATGTGTGGTGTTCGTTCGCGCTCGCCTACGCCTCTGTGCACGTGTGCACTTAAATGTGAAAATGCATGTCCATATGCACAGACATGAAATTAGCAGTTTATCCAGTAGGATCATCAGCAGCAATATACAATACACTACAGTAGAGGAAAGAAGTCGCTTTACCGTAGTGTGCACATTGTGACAGTGATGATATTAATTGTGACAGTGATGATATTAGACGTTTATTTGAGATTTCATGTTTATTTGAAAAATACACTGCAATGATATGACAGATAATTGATTTAATAAGATATATAATTAACCTTTGTTATTATAAGTATTGCTGCACGCTTTTGCTATAGATTCGACCAGTGTTGAACACATTTTTGCAAGTTCGTCGTCGTGGTACCTGGTCCTAAAAAGAGCCGCAATTAACTTCTCCAAAGCTGAACAGTTCTTTTTCTCGATCCTGCGTTTGGTTATTGTCCATAGATTCTCAATTGGGTTGATGTCAGGAGAGTTTCAAAGCCAACTTAGAAAGCTTAACCCACTCTCTTCGAAGAACGTCAGTGTTTTCCTGAAGTGTGGCATGGAGTAAGTTCCTGCTGGAAAATGCGTTCTCCATCAGGAGGCTTTTCTCAGCAGGATTGTCTTATATTTCTAGTCAGGATTGCCTTATACGTGTCACTGTTCATCGTTCCCTCAACAATAAGTCGTCCAGGGCCTTTAGTAGTAAAACTACCCCAGAATATTTTTCTTAGGTGAGAGTTTTGGCGCTTGTTAAATGTGTCTATTCCAAAGAGGTTCTCCTTTGCTCCTTTTCACTACCACTGATCTGTAACCATGTACTTCAAAAGGCTCCTCATCTGAAAATATTACTTTTCTCCGTTTGTCTGTTTTCCATCCTTTACGATCGAGTGACTCACCGCAGTCGTGTTTTCTTCACAGCGGCATTCAATAATTGTTCCTTTTAGGCTTTCTGGCAGTTCTGCCAACTTCAAGGATCCTTCGTCGAACAGTTGACGAGTTAACATTTACGTCAGCTGAAGCCAAATCTCTCTGTAGATCTTTGCTGGGTTTCTCGGGATGCTACATCACAGTATTTCATATGTTATCCTTGTCATTGTGAGTGTTGTCTTACGTTTCTCTCCACATCTTCCTCGACTCAGTGCTCCACACTCACCAGTGCCGTCAGATCTCTTCAGAATCCGACCAACAGTTGATTTTGCTAAGCTCAAATTATCGGTGATCTATCTGAAGCTACAACACTTGCATGTCACCTAGGTGTAACATCTATCATGAATTTCAGCAGTAATCATGAATTGAAGGCGAGAAATTAGAGAAACCACATTTACTCATGCAGCACACTTGCAGGAATAGCCTTACAGAACAACAGCTGTTGTAGCACTGACGCAGGATAACACCAGAGCTAGATGGTTGCCAGAGGTCGGTAGCAAACTCTTCTGAAAGGAAAAGAACCCAAACTCCATTAACTGAGCCAGAGATTAAGACATGAGATAATCATAAAATTTTCTCCTGACTCAATTAATTTGCGTACTACTGTATATAGGAGTGACAGGTCAAGTACTCTCCTTTATAAGGAGTCCTCTTTCACCTAGTGTATATAAAGTGAACTCCTTCCTGTAGTGTATATAAAGTGAACTCCTTCCTGTAGTGTAAAGTGAACTCCTTCCTGTAGTGTATATAAAGTGAACTCCTTCCTGTAGTGTATATAAAGTGAACTCCTTCCTGTAGTGTATATAAAGTGAACTTCTTCCTGTAGTGTATATAAAGTGAACTTCTTCCTGTAGTGTATATAAAGTGAACTCCTTTCTGTAGTGTATATAAAGTGAACTCCTTCCTGTAGTGTATATAAAGTGAACTCCTTCCTGTAGTGTATATAAAGTGAACTCCTTCCTGTAGTGTATATAAAGTGAACTCCTTCCTGTAGTGTATATAAAGTGAACTCCTTCCTGTAGTGTATATAAAGTGAACTCCTTCCTGTAGTGTATATAAAGTGAACTTCTTCCTGTAGTGTATATAAAGTGAACTCCTTCCTGTAGTGTATATAAAGTGAACTCCTTCCTGTAGTGTATATAAAGTGAACTCCTTCCTGTAGTGTATATAAAGTGAACTCCTTCCTGTAGTGTATATAAAGTGAACTCTTTCCTGTAGTGTATATTAAGTGAACTCCTTCCTGTTGTGTATATTAAGTTAACTCCTTCCTGTAGTGTATGAAGAGAGAACTTCTTCGTGTGTTATACAGAAGGTACCTTCCTTCCTCTAGTATACATCAGGGGCATGCTTTCCTCTTGCGTGTAGAAGGTACCTTCCTTCCTCTAGTATACATCAGGGGCATGCTTTCCTCTTGTGTGTAGAAGGTACCTTCCTTCCTCTAGTATACATCAGGGGCATGCTTTCCTCTTGCGTGTAGAAGGTACCTTCCTACCACTAGCGTATATAACATGAACTCGTGTCTCTAGTCGTCAACTGATGAGAACTCCATTTGGGAGTCAGAATTTAAAGTCTCATTTCAACAGCTGTGCTCTTGTTATCTCCTGGGATATCCTTCATCATGTATAAGTGTTTTGTCATCGTGTATTATACACCTGTTAGCTGATTAATGATGAAGTGCATTTCCCCTCGCATCATTTTTTTCCTTTTCTTTACGGTATATAATTCTTGGTTCCCGGCTCTGTGTTGATGGAGATTATTATTTTTCAGTGGTTCCCAAACTGGGGGTAATGGTAGAGTAATGGTAGAGTAATGCTCTCTCTAGACTCTAGAGAGAGCATTACTCTACCATTACCTACCATTACTCTACCATTACCCCCAGTTTGGGAACCAGAGTTACAATTCCATTTTTCTGCGTGTGGGCTACGACTTACTAAGAGACAGTGATTCCCAAGTAACATAAACTCCAGATTAGCTAAACCGAAACCTCATTAACATTCTGAAGTCTCGCAGCTCAGAATGACAAATTACAACACACTGTATGAAATATAACTTGTGTTAGGAAATATGACAGGGTAGGAACAATTTACTGATGAATCCAGTTTTGATATAAAAATTCCTGTCAATATCCTAAAACGTACTAGACACTCTCCAACACTATCCTTCCCTCAATCTCTTATTTAATCATCATAATCGAACTTAATCTCCCGTCCCTCACCTCTACCCTTCAAAGCCTCTTCACGTTTCTTCTCCTCTCCACTGCAGCCCCTTCACCCAACCACCTCCTTCAAGAGTCCTCAACATCAGAGTGGTAAACACGAAGGTAAATTTTAATACTGTGTTACGAAGGGTAAAATGGAGTCGATAAATGGAAAAATGAGTTAAAGCTGAGGATGGAATTACAAGGGAGGTAGGGAAGGAAGGCGGAGATGATGAAGACAAGGAAGAGGGTTAGAGTAGAGGAGGAGTGGAGAAAGAAAGAAGAGAGGGGAATGAAGAGGGTATGAGGTAGGGTTGGGGAGAAAGGGGAGGGGGAAAAGGATGAAGTGGAAAGGGAAGAGGAAGAAAGGAGGGATAAAAAAAAGCAAAGGGAGGGTAAGTAGTAGAGAAGAAGAAAGGGTAGGAAGGACAGGAAGAGGAGAGGTAGAATGGAGGAATGGACAGGAGGGTGAGTAGGGAGTAGGGTAAAGAGACGAGGAAGTGGACATGGAGAAGGAGCATGAGCAGGAGAGATAGGAAGAAGAGAAGAAAAAAGAGAGAAGATGGTACAGGAAAAGGTAGAAAAGAGGTAGCAAGAGGTAGTCTGTTTTCTTAACCACAGACAACATGGCAGTCTTGTAAAAAAAACACGAAGCCTTCAACAGTTGAAATATGACATAGTTATATACGTCCGTTTTCTGTTTTCATGGCTGACTAATTTATCTTATTTTACCTTATAAAGGTTTTTTCCACTGTAAACTACCTTAACCAACTTAACATAGCACAACCTAGCCTAACTTAACCCAACCTAACCTAACTAAATATAACATAACTTAACCTAGCCAAACCAATCTTAACTTAGAAATGGGCTCAAACAGTATGTTTAAGTGGGTCATAATTATTAGGAGGAAGGGTTGCAGGAGGAAGAATAAAGACAACAGGAGAAGATCTAGGAGGAAGAGAAGCCTGAGGAGAAAGAGGATGACGATGATGACAGTGATGAGGAGGAGGAAGAGAAGGAGAAACAGCAGCATCAGCCTGAGAAAGAGAAGAGGAAGAGAGAAGAGAGAGAGAGAGAGGGGGGGGGGGTTAAACAGGATTATCGGTCAATAATACTTTGGGGTCCCGTGTGTTAAAAGCCTTGATGAGGCGGCTACACAGCACCACGATAGATTGTTGTCTGCTTAATTAACGTTTCTCCTCTCCAGCATCTGTTAGAGTCGAGAGACTCTAAGAGTCCCTGACACCATTCTCAGTGGAAAGCGCCAGCAATGTCCATTGCTATTACACAGCTGACCTTTGACTGGTGCCACACAGTGGAGAGGTTTTACAGCAGAGTATCCTTTTCTGAAATCAAATTTACGATCACAAAGAAGCGACAGGTAGTCGAAAAACGGTATCGGCCTCGAGATTATTATATCAAGAATTTTGCCATTGATTAACAGGCGTAACACTGGTCTGTAGTTGCTGATTTCAGCTCGACTCTTTTTGTGAACAGGGACTTAATTTGCCCTTTTCTACAGAGAAGGCCATTTTCACTGTCCTAGGCAGTTCAGACAGATGCAAGTTAGAGGTGATGTCAGCTGGTGCTTTCGACCGACTATGGACTCGTCTGGCCCATAGCCTTTTTTAGGTCCAGTAATGTAAGGAGATACAATACATTCTGCCTTATTGTCACCTCTGACAACAGTTCTTGCGGCTAGCAAAGGTGGTTCCCTTACTGGAGCTTGGTAGCAAAGTGTTTAGCAAAGACGTCAGTTTTCCCCTGACTGCTAGTACAGACAGTCCCATCCTGACGATTTAGAGATGGAATAATTTCATCGGCTGAAGAACACAGAGGCGCAATACCATGACTGGGTCAATACACAAAAAACCCTCACATAGCAGAAAGGATACTATGTCTCTGTCAGTCTTGAACCATTAACTAGTCACACTAACACACTGTGCAGATGACATCTTTGCGTTTTTTCCCATGATTCTAGTCTCTTCCAACCTTCAATAGATGCCCATAACAATCCTGTTCCTTCCATCAAGTTCAAAGCTGAATGGGAATGTAGCTTTTTGCTTCCTTTCTTTGCTGCACATGTCGGTCACTCCTATTCCGTCTATCACAAGCCATAGTATGCACAGTGGCATGCATATTCACTATTTTTCTTACCATGCTCCCTTTCTCAAATTTCTCAAAAAAAGTGTTACTATTTCTTTCTCCATGCCCTCGTTATTTGTGACCCTCAATTCCTTGACTCGGAAATTTAAACTCTTCGCAGTTCGTTCTCTCGTTTTGGTTACCTTACCGATTTCATAAACTCTCCTTTCTCACGTGCTAAACCGACTTTCTTCTCTCCCAGACTCTCTACTCCTGTGACGTCTCCCGTTCTCTGCCTTCCCTGTATCTCCAGTCTTTTTAATCTCAACGACTCTCTCCGTTCCTTACCCATCAGACTTAATTTACGCCATACTAACACCTTTCGCAGAAATCTAATTCGTACCTCTCCTCCTGTTATTGATGATTGCAGAGTCTACTCAATTTTCTACTCCTACTGTCCTCTTCAGTACTTTGGAGAAGCTGACAGGTTTCTGACAGACTTACAGAGCACAAAAGAGGTGTTAGACTTGCCGACACCAATAATACTCTTTTCTGTTATGTTAGAGATCAGTCATCCTATTGACTGGTCATCTGCTAAAACTCACTACCCTTCTTCTAGCCTTTACACACGCCGTCTTGTTGAAGCATCCCTTATATACAGCTTTTCTCATATGAATTTAAATCCTGGATTTACCCCTGTAGATCCTTACTTTCCCATTATAGTGTCAAATGCTCCAAACTTCAGCACACTCGTGACTTGACCTAATCTTACACAAACAAAGTTTATTTCTTTGCAAGGTTACACTGAGATTATGAAATTATAATAATGGGGTACAGTGCAAAGAGCCACTATCATGCCTAGGCATTATGGGCAGACTTAATTTAGTGGCTTATATACTACTTAATACTAAAGAAATTGATCATATTTTGTTTAACTTATACATATTCTTTGTTCATAGCAGACAGTAGTTTTACTCTAATTACAATAGTTTCTTCTCCTCCTCACCCTGTTTTCTCCTCTCTCTCTCTTCATTGTCTTTGCCTTCCTTTCCTCTGCCTTGGTGTGTTCGGTCCCTCTGCTCCCCCCCCCCCCCCGTGTTTTTGGTCCTAACCTCATGGGACATTAGCTCTCCTGCAGGGCTCTTTTTTTTTCTTTTTTTCATGTCCTTGGACTTACTCCACTACTACTTCTACTACTATACTAGTACTGCTACTCTACCACTACTACTAGTACTATTGCCTCGCTTCACTACCACTTTCTATCTCTTGTGCCACTTCCACTACTCATCCTACCTACTACTACCGCTACTACTTCCACTGCCAGCATTACCTCTGCTTCTACTGTCTCCACTTCCTTCTTCCTTCCTCCTCGCTGTGTCCTGTCCCTGCCCTCCTATCATATATATAATGGCTCCCTTATCTTCGTTTCGGTATGCCATATTAGACATCCCTACGCTGAATCTGTACTGGAAGACACTCAGTGACAGAGAGAGAGACAAATTTGAGACACGACATGACTACTGGACCTCTCTCCTTGACGAAAACATTCGCAGACCCACAAACCAACACAACCCCCTGCATGATACTGCTCCTAACCCTATTTACAAATAGCCTTTGGATTCTTGTCAGGTACCTTGCGCTGTTCGTTCTCTGACCAACGTTCGCCTTTGCTGCTGGGTTAAGGACACAGATGAGCCCCGGGGACAATAAGAAATCTTTCTTTAAGCCCTGGTTCAATTTCTACACTCCTCTATAGCGCTAATCTTCGCCTGTCCCGTCTTCCCTGTACCTGCTATTCCTGCTCTCAATATCTGTCCCTCGATCGTCTTAGCTGCTTGGTTAAGCCCTGGCTCTATTTCTACAACTAAGAACACTCCTCTCCAGCGCTATTCTTAGTCAGTCCCGTCTTCCTCGTTCATCCCATTGGGATCTTACTTGCACTTGTTCGTTCGTTCGTTCTTCGTTTCAGTCCAAATCGGAACGAAACGTCGCCATAAAGTTTCTTTCTCCTGTGTGCGGGTTATTTGTGTATTCATCGACTTATTCAGTCGATGAATTCACAAATAACCCGCACATAGAAGAAGCTTTATGAGGCCGTTCTGCCTGATGCCAGCTTTCATTCTGTGTCAGCCGCCCATGTAGAGATGCCCCAGTTTCGGACTTCTTCCATCTGCTGTTATACAGACAGTAAGACGCCTCTTGACTCTCTCGACATCGAAAGCCATACCAATGCTTATCTGTAAATGTCATTACATACTGTTGGTGATGGATGTATTTATTTTATTAAGGATATGTTTAGTGAAGGGCTTTACTTGGTGATCAACATCACCCTGGGGAAGAACATTTCGATTAGAGGCGGCGGGATCTGAGCAAAGGGCCCCCTAGCTGTGCGTGTTGATCCTTCACCTCTTTATATTGGAATCTTTAATGTTGTAAAGACAGCCTTGTGGTCAATATAATCCAACATAGCCGAGAGACTTACAGACGACTGTGCTTTCAATTATAGCACTCACTACTGGATCAAGGGAGGAACCAGAAACATGAGTGGGGGAAATCAATAAAAATTTCATGACGAACACTGAAAATAGTTCATCGAAATGCCTCTATATAAAATGTTGAAGCAGAAAGGAGCCTTCATTTTCCATAGAAAAATTGGTGGGGTCTTATTGCTGCTACTGAGATCTGCACATTGCACAGTTTTTTTTATTTTATTACAATCAAAATTAAGCGCTAAACCCAGAAGGGTCACGCAGCTCTGCAGGGTTGGATGTGATAAGATGAAATATGTGAAGATCAGTATACAAGAGAGAGTCAGTACGGTTAGTGCGGAGCGCTAATGAGCAAATGTAATCAAAGTCGGTGTGATAAGGCTGGTGTAATATAATTTGTTATAAATAAACTCAGACCACTGTTGTTGCTAAGGTTGTGTAGACGTTTAGAGATTACTGCAAAATAGTCTGACAATGGAATACCCCTATGAAATGATGTCATGAGCAGGTGACCGCGCAACAGAGCCAGCCTGCTCGTTGCCATGAGCATCCACGTGTCCAGGGATCCAGCCGAGAACGAAGTAAAGTTTTGGATAGCTTGTAAAGAACCAAAGGAGTCTGAAACTACTACGAATGCTGAGGAAGGCAGGGATGCAATATGTTTAACTGCAATAAGAATTACATATAGCTCTGCTGTGAAAATGTTACCTAAGTCTCATAAATAACCTCGTCCAACTTTGTCCGGAAAAACTGCTGCAAACCCGACACCGTCAGAGGATTTACAACCATCAGTGTAAACTGCAACGGCATCAGAATGAGACTGGAAGTGGTTAAAAAAGGGGGAGCTTGAAGCTACAGTAGGTAACTGAGCTTTCGCGCACGGCAGTGGGGAAGAATTGACACGAATCGTCGGAACTTCTCAAGGGGGAAGAGAAAAGTTAAGATGCCGGGTGGACATATAAAGGGGGTAAATAATGAGAGTGAATAAGAAGAGAAACTGGAAAGAGTAAACAGGAGCGGCGATCGAATACAGGACAACTAATAACGTCCGTTACCATTCTGCATGTTGGAGGATCGTGAAGGCCATGAGACCGGACGTAGCATCGGAAACAATGGGCATCACTCCGATCCTGCAGAGATGGAGCATTAGTCTCTGCAGATAGATTCTCGACAGGGAAGGAACGATAAACCCCTAGACACAAAAGCAGTCTTTGATGATGAATAGGATCATGTTTAGAAGGAACTGCGTGTGAGGCTGCAGAATATATGTGGTCTCTATAATCTAGTTTCGAATGGCTTGATAAAGCTCCTGGAGAGCGAAACGTTGCCACAATAAATGTCACATTAGTTGCACTTGTGTCCTTTTACTTTACATAATCTAGTTTCGATAAGATTAGGGCAGAATGCAGACGATGGAGAGTTCGTTTATCAGCTCCCCAAGAAAGATGGACGAGGGTTTTAAGTTGGCAGATTAAACTACAACTGAAACTGGTAATGTGCACAGAAAAAGAAAAATTCTTTTTTTTTAGCCCAGATATTCGATTCCCTGACTTCAGTGGTGAGACTTTCACCACTGAGCTATGACTGATAGACTGGCTCTTCATGTCTGCCTTCAGCTTGACTTGATAGGTGTAATAAAGTGTTTTTCCTTGAGACGGGTAGGGCACCAGGGAGCTACTGGGGCATAGCTCTGTGGTCTTGTATAAGGTACAAAATCACCTGTTGAGCCGAGAGAGGAGTAGCTGGGTGGGTGACGCGTCTGTGTTTTTATCAGTTCTGTTGTTTTGCTCCGAGAATAAATCTCTAAAGAAATGGTTATACTATCTGTAAACTTCCTTTCCGTTTCTACAGTAGTGTTGATGCTCCCGTTATCTTCTATCTCTATCTCTCTCTCTCTTGCTCTCTCTCTCCCTCCCTCCCTCTCTTCCTCAATAAACTGGGGTTTTTCTTTAGATTTAATCTCACATAATTAAATATTCACCACCAGAAAGAGTAACAGTTTCCTGTTTTCATTTAATAAGTCATGAGATTTTAACACTAAGATCATTTCAATATTGAAATAAATTTTATTATGATTAATATTATTATTAATAGTAGCAGTAGTAGTAGTATCAGTAGTAGAAGTAATATTATTATTATTATTCCTCTTTGTTATCCTTCTTCTCCTTACATTTCTTCATCAAAATTTAACTTTATTTTCTAATCAAAGATTAAAATTGATTCTGTATCGCTATGTTTTTCTCTCACGTTTAATTTTCGTAGCATTCCTTTTTTAATTAGTTTATTAACATTTAGCTCTTAATAAATCGCATATTGTTATAATGTTAAATGCTTAAAGTATTCACTTATATAATCAGTGGCCACTTTATTAGGTACACCCTTCTGTTACTAGGTAGGGCTTCCCTATCATCCCAGTAGAGCCCGAGTTCTTCATGACACAGATTCAGCAAACTGTTGGAAACATCCCTTGCAAACCCTGATCCATATTGGTATTAGAGCATCTTGCAGTTGCTGCAGATTTGTCGGCTGCACATTCAAGCTGCGAACCTCCTGTTGTTCCACCACATCCCAAAGGTTTACACCAACTTCTGATTCTACCATTCGCATGTTATAGCAGAAATCGTGATTCGTCAGACCATGCTATGTTTTCCACTCATTAAATGTTCAGTTTAAAACCCATCCACTTCAAAGTTCAACGTGTTGTGCATTCAGAGATGCTCTTCTGTATATCACTTTTGTACCATGTGGTTATTTGAGTTTCTGTCTCCTGTTAGCTTGAACCAGTTTGGCCATTCTCCTCTGACCTTTCTCATTAGCAAGGCGTTTTCGGTCACATTACTGTCGCTCACCGGATATTCTGTGTTCAGTGTAAACTTTAGAGGCTGCTATGCTTGAAAATACAAGGAGATCAACAGTTTCTGAAATAGTCCTCCCCCGTCTGTCACCAACAATCATTCCACGGTCAAAGTCGCTTAGATCAACCACATTTAATTATTCTGGAGTATACTTGCAGAGGGTTTCGGGGGTCAACGCCCCCGCGGATAGGTCTGAGACCAGGCCTCGTGGTGGATTAGAGTCTGATCGACCAGGCTGTTACTGCTGGCCGCACGCAAACTGACGCACGAACCACAACCCGACTGGTCAGGTATTGACAGCCAGGAGTCGATTGGTAATCCCCTTTATGTATGCTAGGAGGCAGTCAAACGGTATTGGGCCCTTGATACTTATTGTGTTGTCTCTCAGTGTACTCGTAGCACCCCTGCTTTTCATTGGGGAAATGTTGCATCTCCTGCCGAGTCATCTGCCTTCATAGTGAGTGATTTTCGTGTGCGAGTTTGCTACTAATCCTTCTAGGATTTTCCAAGGGTATATTATCATGTACCTCTCTCGCTTGCGTTCCAGGGAATACAATAATTTAGGTGCCTTGTCTTACTTATGTGTGCCATGATAGTTCTTTGTACACTCTCCAGGTCAGCAATTTCGCCTGCCTTAAAAGGGGCAGTTAGTGTACAGTAGTATTCCAGCCTTGAGAGAACAAGCGGTTTGAAGAGAATCATCATGGCCTTGGCGTCCATAGTTTTGAAGGTTCTCATTATCCTTCCTATCATTTTCCTAGCAGATGCGGTAGATACATTGTTGAGGTCTCTGAAGACGAGATCCTCTGACATTATCACTCCCAGGTCCTTCACATTACTTTTTCGCTCTATTGTATGGTTAGAATTTGTTGTATACCCTGATACAGTTTTAATTTCCTCAAGTTTTCCATATCTAGTGGTTCTCTCATTCTGATGTTGTGCCTGATCAATGTCTGACCATGGTTGCTTACTTTTCAGATTCTGAGATGCTGCCATGTGTTTAACTGATTAGATATTATTTGCATTAATGAGGTGTACAAGTGTGTGTATATACTCATTGTGCGGTCACCTGACAGATATTGTTAGGGAAGGCTTTCAATTGAAATGAGGAAGGTAATAGATCTTAAAGGTCTGTGATAGTAATGATGTACATCAAAGACTACCATTGTAGCACCATGTGTAAATTTAGACAGAAGGAGAGAGATAGATAGACAGAGAGAGAGAGAGAGAGAGATAGAGAGGAGGCAGAGACAAATAAACAGAAGCAGCAACTCAGAAAACCCACTAATTTGACATTATCTCCTTTTTCTCCTTTACCTCCTATACACCTGCCACTCTTCCTACTTCATTTTTCCACTTTAGATTTCTCTGCTACTCCTTATCTAATAGGCCTCACCCTTAATTATTTCTTCCTTCTTTATTTTCTCTTCCATCTCTTCCTCATTTCCCTTCTTTCTCTCGAATATTTATACTCCTGTTCCTCCTGCAGGCTTTGCTCCTACGCCTGTTCCTCCTCCAGGCTTTGCTCTTACGCCTGTTCCTCCTCCAGCCTTTGCTCCTACGCCTGTTCCTCCTCCAGATTTTGCTCCTACGCCTGTTCCTCCTCCAGATTTTGCTCCTACGCCTGTTCCTCCTCCAGATTTTGCTCCTACGCCTGTTCCTCCTCCAGGCTTTGCTCCTACGCCTGTTCCTCCTCCAGGCTTTGCTCCTACGCCTGTTCCTCCTCCAGACTTTGCTCCTACACCTGTTCCTCCTCCAGGATTTGCTCCTACGCCTGTTCCTACTCCAGGCTTTGCTACTACGCCTGTTCCTCCTCCAGGCTTTGCTCCTACGCCCGTTTCTCCCCCAGGCTTTGCTCCTACGCCTGTTCCTCCTGCAGGCTTTGCTCCTACGCCTGTTCCTCCTCCAAGCTTTGCTCCTACGCCTGTTCCTCCTCCAGGCTTTGCTCCTACGCATGTTCCTCCTGCAGGCTTTGCTCCTACGCATGTTCCTCCTGCAGGCTTTGCTCCTACGCCTGTTCCTCCTCCAGGCTTTGCTCCTACGCCTGTTCCTCCTCCAGACTTTGCTCCTACGCCTGTTCCTCCTCCAGGCTTTGCTCCTACGCATGTTCCTCCTGCAGGCTTTGCTCCTATGCATGTTCCTCCTCCAGGCTTTGCTCCAACGCCTGTTCCTCCTCCAGGCTTTGCTCTTACGCCTGTTCCTCCTCCAGACTTTGCTCCTACGCCTGTTCATCCTGCAGGCTTTGCTCCTACGCCTGTTCCTCCTCCAGGCTTTGCTCCTACGCCCGTTCCTCCTCCAGGCTTTGCTCCTACGCCTGTTCCTCCTCTAGGCTTTGCTCCTACGCCTGTTCCTCCTCCAGGCTTTGCTCCTACGCCTGTTCCTCCTCCAGGCTTTGCTTCTACGCCTGTTCCTCCTCCAGGCTTTGCTCCTACGCATGTTCCTCCTCCAGGCTTTGCTCCTACGCATGTTCCTCCTCCAGGCTTTGCTCCTACGCCTGTTCCTTCTCCAGGCTTTGCTCCTACGCCTGTTCCTCCTCCACACTTTGCTCCTACGCCTGTTCATCCTGCAGGCTTTGCTCCTACGCCTGTTCCTCCTCCAGGCTTTGCTCCTACGCCCGTTCCTCCTCCAGGCTTTGCTCCTACGCCTGTTCCTCCTCCAGGCTTTGCTCCTACGCCTGTTCCTCCTCCAGGCTTTGCTCCCACGCATGTTCCTTCTCCAGGCTTTGCTCCTACGCATGTTCCTCCTGCAGGCTTTGCTCCTACGCATGTTCCTCCTGCAGGCTTTGCTCCTACGCCTGTTCCTCCTCCAGACTTTGCTCCTACGCCTGTTCCTCCTCCAGGCTTTGCTCCTACGCCTGTTCCTCCTCCAGGCTTTGCTCCCACGCCTGTTCCTCCTCCAGGCTTTGCTCCCACGCCTGTTCCTCCTCCAGGCTTTGCTCCCACGCCTGTTCCTCCTCCAGGCTTTGCTCCCACGCCTGTTCCTCCTCCAGGCTTTGCTCCCACGCCTGTTCCTCCTCCAGGCTTTGCTCCCACGCCTGTTCCTCCTCCAGGCTTTGCTCCCACGCCTGTTCCTCCTCCAGGCTTTGCTCCCACGCCTGTTCCTCCTCCAGGCTTTGCTCCCACGCCTGTTCCTCCTCCAGGCTTTGCTCCTCTTATTGACCTTATGTTTTAATTAACAATATTAGTGCTGCTCTTGTTGTAATTAATAATAATTATTATTAGCACTGTTATTATGAGGTATCCCCAAAAGAGGGATACCTTATAAGAGTTATAGAGCGCCAGGGAAGGTGAGGTGTAGCAAGAGTTCCTTAGAGTAAGAGTCTTGACCGTCATCAAGGTTCCTTCTTCAATGTTTACATCAGTAGTTAATACTGAGATGCGTATAGTGTTGACCACAAATTCTTGAACGCATACCTAGACAGGTGTGTATATGTTCGTGTATATGTTAGTGTATATCTCAAAGTATGTACTGCATACTGAGAGTATTTATTAGAGGTCGGGAACAGAATTTATGTAGTCTTAGTGATTCTCATGTAGTCTACAACCTTCAATTATTATTAAAGATTCGCCGGTATTCTGGCGGCCCGGGCCTTTTCCAAGTGGTGGCCCGGCCTTGGCTCCCTCTTTAGGGAGTGTCTGAGACCTAAGTCTCCCATGGGAGGAGGCACAAGTACCTCCTCATCTTTGGGACCAACTGTCCCCAGGCCTAGCCACAAGCTAGGCCTCTCTGGTCTGTCATCCCCGCCCCAAGGGGGCTAATGGGAATGACAGTCTTATGAGCTAAAAGCTCCGGCTCAGGCACCTACCCTACCCTAGAAGGGTTAGGCATGGTGTCGATGACACAACCTTCAAACCCAATTAGCCAGCTAATCAAACTACCTCACTTTAGAGTTTACTCTATTGTATTCTTAAGCAATTAGAAAATATTCGCTTAATATTTAAGTGATAAATAGAAGAAATCTTTACAGGATATTATTCATGCATTTTTCTGGTACCAAATTTGTTAAGAACATACATAATATTACACAAATATCCGCCATCTTGGAGGGAAAGGAGACAGTAAATATAAATTCCCTTTCCACTTCTAATGTTGCTGTATTTAAATTGTAAATTAAATGTTTATTTCTCTCTAAAAAATTACAATTTGTGGTTTGCATGTTATAAAATATTAATTACAAAGGCCACTAGCATGCCTAAGCATTTCGGACGGATCGAAACATCGTGATAAGTTCAGTCTATGTGCAGGTTATTTATGTACTATTGTAGTCAAGGTATTGTGACTTTTTATTTTGTATTAAAATAATTTGTTTGAATAATGTTATATTTAATGAAAAATTTAACTTGCTGGTTTAATAGTAATTACCATACTTAATTATGATTATAAAATTGGTAAGTTTTATTTAACTATTGTGTCCACCTCGAAGGCAAATTATGGGCCCATATTCTCGGAAAAGTGGATAAAAACCGCTTCCAGGGGAAAAAAATTTTGGATTTCTTCCTGAATTTATGAATTTCTTACATATACTAAATATTTACTTTGAATGAGCATCAATATTTATTTTAATAATAATTCTAATTTTAAATTATTTTTACTTCTTGTAAAAAATAATTTTTTTATTGAAAGTCTCATTTTTTTTTTTCAATTTTGTTTTTTCCATCCTTGATTACACTTTTAAATACATAAAGTAAAAAGAAGAAAAATAATTTCCGAAAGTAACAAGAAATTTGCATGGTGATAACGTCGTGAAATTTAATAAAATGTTGTAAAATGTTGTTAGTTGCAATAGCCACTATTTGTTAATATAGGGTTAATGTTAGGTTTTAATGTTGATGAATGTTATGTTTTATTGTAGGAGAGAGAGGGAGGGAGGGAGAGGGAGAGGGAGAGAGAGAGAGAGAGAGAGAGAGAGAACGCAAATGAGAAAACGCAAATGATGATCGTCTCTAGGCACCATGATGGTAATGCTGGTGCAGTAGTAAGGATGAATGGGAGGATGTTGGCACCTGGAGAAGAAGTTGATATCCTTGGGGTGAAATTTGACTCCAAACTAACCATGAAGAACCATGTTGTAAATCTTGCAAACAAGGCAGCCAGGAAGCTTACAGCACTTCCCCGTATCTCCCATCTGCTTGACAGTACGGGCTGCAAGATCCTGTACGAGGCACAAGTACGCTCACACCTTGAGTATGCTCCACTTTCTTGGTTTGCCTGCCCCCCCTCTCATCTGCGACTGCTTGACAGAGTAGAGAACAGAGCAAGACGTCTCATCTCTCGCCTGGACCCATCCTGGATAGATCTGTCATTTCAGCAGAGCCTTCAACATAGGAGGGATGTGGGTGGCCTTACTGTTATGTACAAGGCCAATATTGTCAAAATACCACACTTGGATCCACTTCGAGGACAGCGTGAAACAAGCTTTTATGCCACAAGACGGGGAGAAAGCAGCAACTTCACTCTGGCTGTACCCTTCTCCAGAACATCACTCTATCTGAGATCATACATACCCAGGATGACTCGAGTATGGAACACATTCGTAGAGGATAATGATGTCAACGAGATAAAGTCAGTTGATCAAATGAAAATGCTGGCCCACAGATGGCTCCAACTTCATCCTGTTCCCTACTTGTATGTCTCATAACAATAAAAATGCTTTCAAATGAGCTGATGTAGGTAACAGCTCTTAGCTTGCCAATAAAGTTAGGAATCCTTAACCTGTAAATAGCTGTCAATTAAGCTAGGGATCCTTAACCTTGTCAAACCCTGTGTAAAAAAAAAAAGAGACAGACAGACAGAGATAAAGAGAGAGACACAGAGAGACAGAGGGAGAGAGAGAGAGACAGAGAGATAGAGGGGGAGAGAGAGACAGAGAGACAGAGGGGGAGAGAGACAGAGAGACAGAGGGGGAGAGAGAGAGAGAGAGAGAGAGAGAGAGAGAGAGAGAGAGAGAGAGAGAGAGAGAGAGAGAGAGAGAGAGAGAGAGAGAGAGAGAGAGAGAGAGAGAGAGAAGCAGTTACCAGCATACACTTGCAAATGAATTACCTAAACATTTTAAATACAACATTACTGCTGCTGCGTTACTTATGATCCGCTTCATATTTTCAACTCTGGTCAACTATTATTAAGTGAAAATCCGTAGAACAAATGCCAGTTACAAGTTCCCTCCTCTAAATTTCATACAGACCTTTCCTGAAATTGGTTTCCATGAAATAACATTAAAAAAGCCTGTTTTAATCGGCTTCAATATTTCAAAACTCGTGTACCTTACTTAAAAAAAACCTGACTGATGTTGTTAATGGAGTGTGTAGGTAACATTGTGAACTTCTGATCTTAAAATGGTATAATACTAGTATAGAGTTGCATTACTTGGTCCTGGTGCTCCTATACGGCTCTGGATCCTATGACCTGGACGTATCTTCCTGTTTCATGGATCTAATCTGAATGCCTTCCATTCCACAGGCAGTACATGAGTCACTCCTCCTCTCCTTTTCGTAAGTGTGACTTTGTAAATGGTTCAAGTCAGACCGAAACGTTATCGTAAGCTCCTCTCTCCTATGAGGGTTATTTGTGTATTGTTCCAGAAAGAGTATTGTGCCTTTTTTGTTATTTAAGTATACGAGTCCTACTGGTTTAGTCGTTTCCAGTGATTTAAATAAATCATTGTATAAATCAAGTGTATCTTTTTTTTTGCAACTTGTGCAATATATAATGAATCTCTTTTGTTCATCATTATACTTTTACTGTTGTTGGGTTTTCCACGAAGTAACTTTCATGGTTTAAGATTGTATCAAGTTTTAATGTTGCCAGTTTAAATAAATTATTTTCCTTTAAACAAGTTTAGTGCGTCTTATCTGACCAGAAAAATCTGGGCGGTGTGAATCCTAATTTGCCTTTTAACTGGCAAAAATGGGATATTCTTTTCAAAGCCTCAATGTTAATACGATTCCATTAGTAACCTATGCTGACCTTTGCATTTTTCATTTCTCTTGCACTGACGTACACTGTGCTAATGATTATGCAATCCTGTGATGCCTTTCTCGGATGACGTGGCGACTGAAATACATCCAGTTATTAATATATACGTGAAGAACAGATCATCCTGCAAGACTTACGCAACAGAGGGGAAGTGGGAGGGATGCGAGGTAAACAATGTTGATCAAAGGTGAGGTTAGCTTCGAATTTAAGAGTTCTCGAAAATTATTAAGGCACCTTTATATTCAAACATAGAGGTGTGGGCTAGACCCTTTATATGCCTTCCTTTGATGCATTACTTTCATTGTTCTTGATAATGTGAGCAGTCACGAAAGCGCTTGGAATTTCCCTATTCTTTCACAGTGGCTGTTTTGCATATATATATATATATATATATATATATATATATATATATATATATATATATATATATATATATATATATATATATATATGTCTTGCCGAATATGTAAAACTGGTCAATTTGCAAGAACTCATTTAAAATTAAGTCCTTTCTAAAATTTTATCTTATACGTTTAAAGATATATTTTTTCATTAATGTTAATGTAAAAAAATATAATTTTGCACTAAAAGAATCTTAGAAAACTTACCTAACCTTATTATAACAAGAGTAATTTATTTTAGCCTAACCCAACTAAATATATTTTAGATTTGTTTACAATAATTTAATACTAAACAAATACAGTGAAATATATTTTTTTCGTTAGGTTCAGAATGATTTTGGCGAAATTATTGCATACACAAATTTTCACTTGTCCTATATGGCAAGATGAGCATTGCTATTTAAGCCAAGATCGCAAGTTCTGCCTATTCGGCACGACATAAAAATATATATATATATATATATATATATATATATATATATATATATATATATATATTACATATATATATATATATATATATATATATATATATATATATATATATATATATATATATATATACATATATAATAAATATATATATAAATATATGTATATATATATGTATATATATATATATATATATATATATATATATATATATATATATATATATATATGTATATATATATGTATATATATATATATATATATAGTCACCGTGGTTGTTCAATATATTTATAGATTCGGTTGGTTGTAAGAGAAGTGAATGCGGAGGTCTTGGCAAGAGGTGTGGAGTTAAAAGATAAAGAATCAAACACAAAGTGGGAGTTGTCACAGTTGCTCTTTGCTGATGACACTGTGCTTTTGGGAGATTCTGAAGAGAAGTTGCAGAGGTTGGTGGATGAATTTGGTAGAGTATGTAAAAGAAGAAAATTAAAAGTGAATACAGGAAAGAGTAAGGTTATGAGGATAACAAAAAGATTAGGTAATGAAAGATTGGATATCAGATTGGAGGAGAGAGTATGGAGGAGGTGAATGAATTCAGATATTTCGGAGTGGACGTGTCAGCTGATGGGTCTATGAAAGATGAGGTGAATCATAGAATTGATGAGGGGAAAAGGGTGAGTGGTGCACTTAGGAGTCTGTGGAGACAAAGAACTTTGTCCTTGGAGGCAAAGAGGGGAATGTATGAGAGTATAGTTTTACCAACGCTCTTATATGGGTGTGAAGCATGGGTGATGAATGTTGCAGCAAGGAGAAGGCTGGAGGCAGTGGAGATGTCATGTCTGAGGGCAATGTGTGGTGTGAATATAATGCAGAGAATTCGTAGCTTGGAAGTTAGGAGGAGGTGCGGGATTACCAAAACTGTTGTCCAGAGGGCTGAGGAAGGGTTGTTGAGGTGGTTCGAACATGTAGAGAGACTGGAGCGAAACAGAATGACTTCGAGAGTGTATCAGTCTGTAGTGGAAGGAAGGCGAGGTAGGGGTCGGCCTAGGAAAGGTTGGAGGGAGGGGGTAAAGGAGGTTTCGTGTGCGAGGGGCTTGGACTTCCAGCAAGCATGCGTGAGCGTGTTTGATAGGAGTGAATGGAGACAAATGGTTTTTAATACTTGACGTGCTGTTGGAGTGTGAGCAAAGTAACATTTATGAAGGAGTTCAGGGAAACCGGCAGGCCGGACTTGAGTCCTGGAGATGGGAAGTACAGTGCCTGCACTCTGAAGGAGGGGTGTTAATGTTGCAGTTTAAAAACTGTAGTGTAAAGCACCCTTCTGGCAAGACAGTGATGGAGTGAATGATGGTGAAAGTTTTTCTTTTTCGGGCCACCCTGCCTTGGTGGGAATCGGCCGATATGCTAATAATTATAATATATATATATATATATATATATATATATATATATATATATATATATATATATATATATATATATCTATATATATAAACAAATTAGGTATTCAGTCGTAATTACTCACCTACAAAAATTAGAAAATTCACAATCCTAATTAAAAAATTATTTTTTAAAATATACTAAATATTTACCTAGTATAAAAGAGCATCAATATTTATTTTATTGAGAGCAATGCTATATTTCTTTTACCTTTTCTTTACTCACGTTATTGTTTGTAAATTTCTATTCAAAGTTGCCTTTTTTTATTTTCAATTCCAATTAAATTCGTAAATCCTTAATAAAATAACAATCACAATACAACATCATTTCTAAAAGTAACGAGAATTGTTCTTGACGAGAATTGTGCTTGACGAGAATTGTGCTTGACGAGAATTGTGCTTGACGAGAATTGTGCTTGACGATGTTTTAAGAAGGTAAATAAAATGTTGGGACTAATTGTTAGTAATATCCATTAATATTCTGTAATCCAAGGATGATCTGAAGCTTTGATGTTGTTGAATTTTGTAATGTAGCATGTTATTGTAAGAGATAGATAGATAGAGAGAGAGAGAGAGAGAGAGAGAGAGAGAGAGAGAGAGAGAGAGAGAGAGAGAGAGAGAGAGAGAGAGAGAGAGAGAGAGAGAATATTCACTTCGAGGACAGCGAGAAGCAAGCTTCTGTATCACAAGACGGGCAGAAAGTAGCAACTTCACTCTGGCTGTAACCTTCTCCAGAACATCACTACATCTGAGATCATATATCCCCAGGATGACTCGAGTATGGAACACATTCGTACAGCATTATAATGTTAACGAGATAAAGTCAGTTGATCAAATGAAAATGCTGGCCCACAGATGGCTCCATCTTCATTCTGTTCCCTACTTGTATGTCTCATAACAATAAAAAAATTTCAAATGAGATGATGTAGTTAGGAATCCATAACCTGTAAATAGCTTGTCAATAAAGCTAGGGATCTTTAACATAACTTTGTCAAACCTTGTATAAAGAAAGAGAGAGAGAGAGAGAGAGAGAGAGAGAGAGAAAGAATAAGGCAGGAGGAGGTGCATTTCCTTCTTAAGTCGCTTGACCAAGAAAAGGCTGTGGGCCCAGACAAGTTGAGCCCAAGATTGCTGAGAAGATGTGCAGACCAGCTAGCAGCACCTCTAACTCGCATCTTTCAGCACTGCCTAGTACAGTGTAAATGGCCCTCTCTATGGAAAGAGGCAAATGTAGTCCCTGTTCACAAAAAGAAGAGCAGAGCAGAAATCAGCAACTACAGACCAGTGTCACTCCTGTCAATCACTGGTAAGATCCTTGAGACAATAATCTCAAGACAAATGACAGTTTTTTGACTACCACTCACTACTTTGTGATCGTCAATATGGCTTCAGGAAAGGTTACTCTGCTGCTGATCTGTTGTTAAACCTCTCCACTAAGTGGCACCAGTCACTGCATGAATCCAAAGTCAGCTGTGTGGTAACACTGGACATTTCTGGCGCTTTCGACTGGGTGTGGCACCAGGGCCTCTTAGCAAAACTTCAAGCACTGGGAATTACCGGCTCTACGCTATGTCTCCTCAGTGATTACCTTCATGGTAGATCTCTAAGGGTAGTTCTCAATGGAACGGAATCAGCAAGACATCCTACTGGGGCAAGTGTTCCACAAGGAAGCGTACTGGGACCATTGTTATGGAATGTCTACTTCAACGACCTTCATCACATCCCAGAATCCCATGCATATGCAGACGACTGTACACTGACATTCACTTATCCAAGAGAAGAAATACCAGCTGCTCTAAGCTACATCAATCACCAGCTAAGAGCTATATCAGCTTGGGGAAATAGATGGCAAGTAACATTTCCACCTGAGAAAACGCAAATGATGGTCTCTAGGCACCATTATGGTAATGCTGGTGCAGTAGTAAGGATGAATGGGAGAGTGTTGGCACCTGGAGAAGAAGTTGATATCCTTGGGGTGAAATTTGACTCCAAACTAACCATGAAGAACCATGTTGTAAATCTTGCAAACAAGGCAGCCAGGAAGCTAACAGCACTTCGCCGTATCTATCATCTGCTTGACAGTAGGGGTTGCAAGATTCTGTACGAGGCACAAGTACGCTCACACCTTGAGTATGCTCCACTTTCTTGGTTTGCCTGCCCCCCCTCTCATCTGCGACTGCTTGACAGAGTAGAGAACAGAGCAAGACGTCTCATCTCTCGCCTGGACCCATCCTGGATAGATCTGTCATTTCAGCAGAGCCTTCAACACAGGAGGGATGTGGGTGGCCTTACTGTTATGTACAAGGCCAATATTGTCAAAGTACCACACTTGAATCCACTTCGAGGACAGCGTGAAACAAGCTTTTATGCCACAAGACGGGGAGAAAGCAGCAACTTCACTCTGGCTGTACCCTTCTCCAGAACTTCACTCCATCTGAGATCATATATCCCCAGGATGACTCGAGTATGGAACACATTCGTACAGCATAATGTCAACGAGATAAAGTCAGTTGATCAAATGAAAATGCTGGCCCACAGATGGCTCCAACTTCATCCTGTTCCCTACTTGTATGTCTCATAACAATAAAAATGCTTTCAAATGAGCTGATGTACGTAACAGCTCTTAGCTTGTCAATAAAACTAGGGATCCTTAACCTAACCTTGTCAAACTCTGTGTAAAAAAAAGAGAGAGAGAGCGAGAAAGAGAAAGAGAGAAAGAGAGAGAGAGAGAGAGAGAGAGAGAGAGAGAGAGAGAGAGAGAGAGAGAGAGAGAGAAAGAGAGAGAGAGAGAGAGAGAAAGAGAAACAGAGAGAGAGAGAGAGAAGAAATGCCAGCTGCTCTAAGCTACATCAATAACCAGCTAAGAGCTATATCAGCTTGGGGAAATAGATGGCAAGTAACATTTGCAGCTGAGAAAACGCAAATGATGATGGTCTCTAGGCACCATGATGGTAATGCTTGTGCGGTAGTAAGGATGAATATAAGGAATGCAGTAGTAAGGATAAATGAAAATGCTGGCCCACAGATGGCTCCAACTTCATCCTGTTCCCTACTTGTATGTCTCATAACAATAAAAATGCTTTCAAATGAGCTGATGTAGGTAACAGCTCTTAGCTTGCCAATAAAGTTAGGAATCATTAACCTGTAAATAGCTTGTCAATAAAGAGAGAGAGAGAGAGAGAGAGAGAGAGAGAGAGCGGCGAGTCAATAAATCCACTAACTTCCGACAACACTGGTACACTGAGGTAATCAGCTGACCCTTGTAATTAAGTTGCCTGACAACATTAATTAAAACACCGTCGCTGCGGTTCTTACTGCTGTCTCCTCGGTCTCTTTTGACCTTATCTTTCACCTGTGACTTCTCTTACTCCTTTCCTCCTGCTCCTCCAACTCTATTACTTCTTCTCTTCCTTCTCTACTCCTGTTACTCTATTTCTCCCTGATCGTTGTATTTCATGGCGTAAGATATTTGATCACCTTAAGCTGTTTCCTCTAATTCCTTCTTCATTTCCTCCTTCCTGTCCTCATCTTCCTATTCTTGTCCCAACTATAATTATGTCCCTTCTTCTGGACTGGTTCCTCCTAGAGATCTTATTCCTGTTGTTGTTGTTGTTGTTGTTGTTGTTGTTGTTGTTGTTGTTGTTGTTGTTGTTGTTGTTGTTGTTGTTGTTGTTGTTGTTGTTGTTGTTGTTGTTGTTGTTGTTAGCATTATTATTTTATTACCATGGCAAAGGTGGCAGTAAAGCTACTGCAAAGAATTACTAACCAATAGCACTAACGTTCCACATCACGAAAATCTTTGAAAGGGTTCTAAGAAGCAAGATCGCCACCCACTTAGATACCCATCAGTTGCACAACTCAGGGCAACATGGGTTTAGAATAAGTTGCTCCTGCCTGTCCCAGTTACTGGACCACTATATAGTCTTAAATGCTAAGGAGGATAAACAAAATGCCGATGTAGTATACACAGACTTTGTGAAAGCGACAACGGTGTAACAATGTGGTAAAGGAATAATAGGAAAAGTTAGCAGATGGATCACTTCCTAGCAAACAGAACACAAAGAGTGATAAAAAACAGCGTAAAGTAGATTAGCCTATAGTGAAAAGCTCTGTTCCACAAGGTACAGCGCTCGCTCCCATCCTGTTCCTCATTCTCATATCTGACATAGGCATAGTTGTTAGCCACAGTACCGTGTGCTCCATCGCGGATGACACTCGAATTTACATAAGAACATAAGAAAGGAGGAACACTGCAGCAGGCCTGTTGGCCCATAGGCAGGTCCTTTACAATTCATCCCACTAACAAACATTTGACCAACCCAATTTTCAATGCTACCCATGAAATAAGCTCTGATGTGGGAGGGGCTGGGTTTGATCGGTGTCACGGGGTACGGGAGCTATTTCATGAGTAGCTCTAGGTAGATGTCGTTTTCATAAGGACCCGCCTCGTATGGGCCAGTAGGCCTCTTGCAGTGTTCCTACATTCTTATGTTCCTAAAGATACCCAGATGTTACACATGTAAGAACATAAGAAAGGAAGAACACAGAAGCAGGCCTGTTTGACCATATTTGGCAGGTCCTTTACAATTCATCCCACATGACAGTGTCATCCATCGAAGACATTGCAATTCCCCAAGAGGACATCAACCAAATCTTTAAATAGGCTACAGAAAATATGAAGTTCAATGAAGACAAATTTCATTTACTCTACTATGGAAAAATTCGAGGAAATTAAAAATGAGAACCTTCAAAACTAGGGACGCCAAGCCCATGTTGTTTCTCTTCAAATTCCTTGTACTCTCTAGGCATGCGAAATTGCAGACTTGGAGAATATATAAAGTTGAAGTCCCTTTATTCGTACTCCCTGGAATGCAGGAGAGAAAGACGAGTCCAAAATCTGCACACGAAAATCACTCTCTACGAAAGCAAAAGAATTGGAAGGAAATGCAACATCGCCCCAATGTAAAGTAGGGCCACCAGGAGTATGCTAAGAGAAAAAAAAATAAGTGTCAATGGTCCAAGACTCTTCAAATGCCTCTCGGCATTCATAAGGGGGATTACCCTGGCTGTCTTCAAGAGGCAGACACCTAAAGTCAGTTCTTGACCAGCCGGGCTGTGGTTCCTACGTCGGTTTATGTGCGGCTAGTAGTAACATCCAGGTTGATCAGGTCTTGACCCATCACCAGACCTGGTCACGAACAGGGCCGGGGGGCGTTGACCCCCGAAACCCCCTCCAGGGGGTCGCTGCTGTTGTTCCTGCCGATGATGTAGTTATTGTTGGTATCATTGTTGTTACTGGCACTGTTGTTGTAATTGTGTCTGGTGGTTCTTGAGCTACTGTTGTTTTTCTAATTGTTTATATTGGTGTTTTTATAGTTGTTTTCAGTGTTCTTGTTTGTCGAGTTTTATGTTATATTGTTTATCAATTTTAAGTCAAAATTTACATCTTCACTTTGTGATGGACAGTGATTCATTTGATCTACACAAAAGAAACATTAAGGCTCAACAGGTCCATCTCCTTCAGTTAAATTTTCTTACTTAGCATTCAGAATTCATTGGAAATCTCATTCTCATATACTGAGCAAAAATGATTTTAAAATTGTAGCTGAACATTAGAAGTCTCTTGATTTATGAATTCTGCAGCGCTTATATATCAGAAACTTTAAACCTGGACATGGTGAAAATAATTCTTCAGATAATTTGTTTACCTTGAAACAGCTTCATTTCACCTCTGCAGAGAGCAGAGACCAGGGAAGACAGGCTGTAGCTGCAGAGGAAAAGGTGCAAAGCCTAGAAGAGGATCTGAACGTGCACAATAGGGAACTGGAGCTGATGAATGAAAGGGGTAAGAAGATGGAAGCGAAAATAGTAATAGCAAATGAAAGGACTGAAGGAAGAGAAGGTGCAAAGAAGACCTTTGTGGAAGCACTCTTAGTCACCAGGAGGTGCAGAAGATGACAAAGAGGACAACAATGAAATTGCTCAAAACAGAATAAAGATGAATTACAGGAAGTGGGAAGAGGAAAAAGAGAGAGACAATCACTGATTATCCACTAGCTTCAGAAGGCTGAAGAGTAGACTCATGATAAATTATGGCAGATGGGGAAACATGAGATTCAAACTATCATGAGCCTAACAGGTGGAGAGGCTGAAGTGACCCAGGTGACAAATTTACAGACTTGAAAAAGACTCGATAGAGAAAATACATCCAATCAAATTGACCCCTCACAACAGTTATAACATGAGGTAGGATCATAAAAACAAAGAAGGAACACTGCAGCAGGCCTACTGGCCCATGTGAGGCAGGTCCAAGTCTCCTACCGGCTTAAGCCAATGGCCCAACCTATTCAGGTCAGGTCACATTCACTTAAGGAAGGAACACGACAACTGACCTAGTAGCACAAGCTAATCAGGACCAACTCACACTCACCCTTACCCACTCATGTATTTTTCTAACCTATTTTTAAAACTACACAACGTTTTAGCCTCAATAACTGTACTCGGGAGTTTGTTCCACTCATCCAGAACTCTATTACCAAGCCAGTGCTTTCCTATATCCTTCCTGAATCTAAGTTTTTTCCAACTTAAATCCATTGCTGCGAGTCCTGTCTAGGCTAGATATTTTCAGCACACTATTTACATCCCCTTTATTTATTCCTGTCTTCCATTTATGCCCCTCAATCATATCCCCCCTAATTCTACGCCTTTCTATAGAGTGCAGATTCAGGGCCCTCAGTCTATCCTCATAGCAGTAACCAAAGATAAGGCGGACAGAAAATTAGTATCAGGTGTACCTCAACTGGAAGAAAATCAGCAATGCAGGAGCAACTGAAGAAATAAAAAGCTGGGAAGGAGAGACACGACATGCATCAACAGATATGGTAGCTCAGTGTCCGGAGGAAAGCCAGGCACACCCCATATAAACCTTCCTCAAGCCCTAGCCTCAGCTCCCACCAAAACACAATAACCTGACACGCGCCAAATCCCACCCCACAGCCCCCATCCCGTTCCTCATCACAAGTATCTTCCTCACAACTGCCCCTCACCCAAACCCCAAGAGCCCATGTTCACCTCTTCATCACCATTTATATCATAGATCCTTACCCCTTCCAGAGCAAAAAACTAACCCCCAGTCTTATTCCAACCCATAGCAGCACCTCCCATACCACTGACCTACATGCAAGGACCAAGAAGTCAGGAAACCATGAATCAGAACAAATGGAAAGGAAGCTGATAATACAGCTGGAATAATACAGATGGAATAACAAGAGCGATGAATGACACGAACTAATAGAGGCATCACCAGCCATTATAGAACTTTCAGAGACAAAACTCGAGGACACGTTAATAGATGCAATATTTCCGACTGGTTATCAGATTTCGAGAAAAGACCTTGTAAATAGTGCAGGTGGAGCAGCAGCACTGCTTATCAGAAATCGAAGGAACTTTGAGGAGATGAGAGGAATGAATGAACAACAGAGAAGTAAAGTAAAAGGACACAAGTGCAACTAATGTGACAATTTATTGTGGCAACGTTTCGCTCTCCAGGAGCTTTATCAAGCCATTACCATTAATGGCTTGATAAAGCTCCTGGAGAGCGAAACGTTGCCACAATAAATTGTCACATTAGTTGCACTTGTGTCCTTTTACTTTACATATTGTCGGTAATTCTACCAACTTTATTACAACAGAGAAGTAGATGACTACATCAAATTCACACTAAAGACCGGGGATCTCAGCAGACCAAGATAAGAATATGAAGAAAACAACAAACCAATCCTGGATACATTCGCTGAGGTGGCCAGAAGAGCCCACATGAGCAGGGCAAAACCACTGATCAAGGGTTCCTTTAACAATAAGTAGAGGGCTAAAATGCTGAAAGTGCTATTGACCATATGGTTGTGAGTTCAGAAGAGGGGACTCCACAGGCATGAAGTGCAGGGGTAAAGATAACTAGAGAGGAAGACGGTGAATGAGATGGAGTATGAGGCTGGTAAGTGCAAGGAGGCAGAGGAGAAATTCGTTCCCATGAGCAAAAGAAAGAATACAAAGAGTAAGACCATGGTTCACCCAGAGGTGCAGGGAGGCCAACCCTAATTGTGATAGAGCAATAAAAAACATAAAAGTTAACGATCTCAGGAAATTGAACCATAGAGCCAAAACCAATTATGCATCGGTAGGAAAAGATTTTCAACAACAATTTGCGATAGACCAAGCATCGAAAGCCAGTTCCGAACCTAAATTTTTACATAGCCACATCAGGAAGAAGAAAAAAATTAAAGGATCAGATAATCAGGCTGAAGGAGGAATGAACGGAACTTACAAGGAATGACCAGTTACAGCATATTTTGTAAACAATGACAGGATATCCACAGTGTCGGAAAATTTTAATGATTCGGACGAAAAATTAGAATCCAAAAAGTGATAAAAGGAAATAAGGAAAAATTAAACATTAATCGCTGTACCAATGATACATTAACCGCTGTACCAATGATACATTAACCGCTGTACCAATGATACATTAACCGCTGTACCAATGATACATTAACCGCTGTACCAATGATACATTAACCGCTGTACCAATGATACATTAACCGCTGTACCAATGATACATTAAGCGCTGTATCAATGATACATTAACCGCTGTACCAATGATACATTAATCGCTGTACCAATGATACATGGTAGTCTTCATTTATATTTAACTGATTAAGTAAAAAACACAATTTTGATTTAGTTTTTGCCATTTATTTTTACAATATATTTCAAAATATATAATTAAGAAATTAAAATATGACAGAGTAAATTATAATGCTGAAGACAGCAACTAATATACTGAGATGATATATATAACTACTCAGTGTTTCGTCTGAGAAACAGAAGCATCAATTATATTTTTCATTCTAAGTCTTAGTCCACCAACTATATATTTCAACCCAGAAAAAGTGTGTTTTACGCTCTCTTGCTTGACAGAAAGCGTAAGTGACGCATCTTCCCCTCCTGAGAACATCTGTGCCACAAGCTTGACACTTCACTTTGATATAGCATTTTTCTGTTTTTCGTACGTGAAAGTAATGTACTGCACCTTAAGAAAATACTGTGAAGTATTTTCTAACCTCATTTTTTAAAAGAAATCAAAATCAGCTAAATTGTGGGGAATTCCGCGGCGTATCGCACAGGCAGCCTTGATGCTCAGCAGAAAATGTATTTGGATGGCGAAGATGGATGCAAGGTTATAGAGGGTCGGGGAGGAAAGAGGGGATGAGTGAGGAGGAGAGAGATGAGGAAAGAGACGAATAGGAGAGAGAGGGGAAAGATGAAAGAAGAGAGAAGAGAGGGAGGAGAATGTTTAATGTAATACATAGAGATATAACAATAACAACACCTGCAAAAGTTTCCCCGTCTCTGAGAAATATAATACAAATATCATAAACAATTCTGTGTTAAGGTTTTTTTTTTTTTTTTTTTTTATTCGCCGGTATTCTCCCGGCCCGGGTCTTTTCCAAGTAGTGGTGACCCGGCCTTGGCTCCCTATCTGGGGAGTGTCTCGAGACTTAAGTCTCCCATGGGAGGAGGTACAAGTACCTCCTCATCTTTGGGACCAAGTGTCCCCAGGCCTAGCCACATTCCCCGCCCTCACGGGGCTCGTAGGGAGAAGCTAGGCCTCTGGTCTGCCATCTACCCCGCCTCGAAGGGGCTCGTGGGGATGGCAGTCTTATGAGCTGCAGATGGTAGCAAGCTCAAGCCTTTTGTGTTAAGGTAATACAAGTAAAAGGACACAAGTGCAACTAATGTGACATTTATTGTGGCAACGTTTCGCTCTCCAGGAGCTCCTGGAGAGCGAAACGTTGCCACAATAAATGTCACATTAGTTGCACTTGTGTCCTTTTACTATACATATTGTCGGTAATTCTACCAACTTTATTACAAGCTAAAACAAGGAAAAGTCAAAAAGCTGTTAAAACATACGTAACAGAGAGCAAATTATAACCAGGACAAATTTATTTAGACTGTTTAAAATGTCGTGTTAGTAACAGAAATAAAAATAACTGCAACTGGATGAGCAATGTAAGGAAGATATTGAACGAATGTGAGATGATGTAACATGATAGACGAATGTCAACAATGTTAAAAATTAATATGTAGCAGAAGCAACGTGAGAAACATTTGTTAATTAAACAATGTAACTGAATAGAAATGTGGTGAAAGGAGATGTGGTGAAGGGAGATGTGATGAAAGGAGATGAGAGGGGAAAGTGGAGAGTGGAGAGGAGTGCTGGAGAGGGAAAGGGTAGACAGTTGATTGACGGAGAGTGATGAGGTGTTGAGTGGAGACCTGGTGAGCAGAGAGTTGGTGAGTGAAGAATGGTGAGAAAAGAGGTGGTGAGTTAAGAGGTGGTGAGAGAAGAGGTGGTGAGAGAAGAGGTGGTGAGAGAAGAGGTGGTGAGAGAAGAGGTGGTGAGAGAAGAGGTGGTGAGAGAAGAGGTGGTGAGAGAAGAGGTGGTGAGAGAAGAGGTGGTGAGAGAAGAGGTGGTGAGAGAAGAGGTGGTGAGAGAAGAGGTGGTGAGAGAAGAGGTGGTGAGAGAAGAGGTGGTGAGAGAAGAGGTGGTGAGAGAAGAGGTGGTGAGAGAAGAGGTGGTGAGAGAAGAGGTGGTGAGAGAAGAGGTGGTGTGTGGACGTGAAGAAGGAAGAATTTGTGAGTAACGAACTAAAAAGTTGTTACAAAAAACGCGATTCTAAAAGCTTAGAGATCTCCAGTGAATACTAGAAAGGACTGCCCTTCTAGCATCCAGCCTGTTACTGGGTTTTCGTAACAAGTAGTCAGTATCCTTTTCCAATTATCCATTAAAATTCAGTATGGTTCAATAGTGCTTTAGGATTACAACTGGTAGGCTACTAACTAGAGAAATTAAAATTTAATAAATTTATTATGTCTAGAGGTATATTATCAAAGTAAATTAAATCACAGCAATCAAAATAAAATCAATCTCTCGAGTTCAATATTATTGGGCTGAAAGCACATATCACATTTATAATTCTTAAGTACCATCAGGTACATTAACATTTAATAAGATATTACAAATATGTACAAGTGTGTGTATGCGTTTAAGTGCTCTTAAGTAGTTAGCTATGTCTCACGACTCGACTAGACTTAAACAAGTGACTGACAAAGTCCTCAAATAAACTAACTTCTTGACCGACTGGCAACCCGAACAGTCTGCTTGAACAACAAAGAATGCTAAGCCCAATAGCAATGCAATATCAAGCGACTGCGACACAGAATCAGGAACTGGGAAATAATATAACGACACTAAGTAGGGACCATCAGCAGATCCTCCACAAAAGTTACAAAACTCCCATACTACTGAATCTATGTTCAGCATAGGAAAAACGCGACTATGACAATACACAGCAACCAGTACAAAATTAGGTTAGAAGCTATAGCTAAGGACCTGAGATGCTCAGAGTGTCTATGTGACACACAACCTCAGTACAACGTCGAAAATCACAAAGTCTATACAATGTTCTGTGAACAAAGTTCTACAGAACAAGAATAATGAGACAGACAATCTATCCAACCAGCAAGCGAGTCTCCAGCAGACTGAAAACTTCACGAGAGGTGAGGACACCCCCCCCCTCGATCACGTGATAGCTACGTGGACAACTGCAGCTCAGAAGCCGGCAGTATAACGAGCGACAAGCGATAATTACAGTAGTTTGACAATCAAGACTAACTGAGCACATATTATGTACATCCTAATATGTAATATGTAACATCCTAACAACATAAACTACGTCAAATAACAATATAAGGCAATACATTTGCGATTTAGCTATTATCGCAAATATAAGCAATATAAAATTAAATGAAAAGGTAATATACATTACATATATACATAATAATCATTGTAACCCATTCAGGGGTTGCAACACCCCCCCAACACGACAGAGGGTCGCATTAGGAGTTGCATTAATGTCTTTCACAGCGTCCGTCACTAGGATATGTCCCTAGTACTAGGGCAGTACACAGTATCGTATCTCTTCATACTCGTGGTTATGTACATCAGTGTAGAGACTGGATAGCGCTGACAAGGAGGGCACGTTGAGGCTCGATCATAGTAGAGGAGACTGCATTCCACTCTTAAGTAGTGGTTGTGGAATGCTAGGCAGTATGAACATCTGAGTATGAAACAGCTTAAGGTGTGTAGTGAGGGGGGGGTCTGCGGCAGGACAGTGTTGCGTCACGCAGTACATCACCCGCACCACACTATCCACTCAACACTCAGCTTGTCTCCTCCTCACACAACATTACTGTGAATATATAAATATAATAAACATGACATGAGTATATATAGTTAATATGGGCTGGAGGGATTAAGTTACTTTAATGAATTTGACATAGCAAGTAACAAAAGGTATTTGGGCATAAAATTACGTAAATTTTAAATGGGGAAGTGACCAAATACTCGTCAAAATGTTCAAAGGACACCACAAGAGCTATAGCCTCTTTCTCAATAGTGGCATAATTTTTCTGGTGTCGTTTAAGCTTAGATGAATAGTAACATATAGGATGGAGAATGTCAGTGGATGTTGACTGTTGGAGCAGCACAGCGCCCACTGCATAACCACTCCCATCTATATGTAAAAAGAAGGGAAGATTGAAATTAGGACTCTACACTGGAGCAGAGGAAAGCAGATGCTTCAACCTTTTGAACAAATATAACAATGTCTAGTCCAGATGAACTGAACTTTGCTACTAATGAACATAGTGAGAGGTGCAGGTGGAGGTGTGTGCGCTGGCTTGCCTGTCACTTAACACACGTGGCAACGTCGCACATGATCAGCTACTGTTTCCTTCATCTTTGGCCAAGTAAAATGTTTTGCCAGTTTACCGAGTGTCTTCTTGACACCCAAATGTCCTCCTATGGGACTATTGTGAGCAAAATCAATGGCTTGTTCACGAAATGTAACTGGTAACACTACTAGATGCTTGACTGTGTTGGAAACACTATCAGCTGACAACTTACATGTATTTTTCTCCATCAGTACACCGTTACTATAATAGTAACAATTATCGAGATCCTTTGCTTCACTCTCAGTAACTGCTATATCTCTCAGTCTTTCCAATGACTGATCAACAAACTGATCCTTGATTAAATCATCATGAGTTAGAAATTTAACGTCAGTTGTCTTGACTAGGTTGATGACCAGGGGGAGTCAGTGTTAATGATCCTGGGTGCAGAGCGTCACTAAACAACATATTCAACCCCAAATCATTGTCATCCACTAACTCAACAGGAGACAAGGATGGTTGTTGAATCTTTGACATAGCTCTAGAAATTGCGCTGAGAGGAAATAAAATAGGTTTCTCTCTACAAGCTTCAATGGCATAATTATCATCAGTGTTATTATCAATCACAAGTGGTTCTTTACATATACCAGCATGAAGGATATCGTTCCCTATCAACAAGTCCACTGACCTGATGGGAAATACACCACTGGATATACCCACTGAAATATAACCAGTATAATAGCTTGTTTCAATGTATACTTTGTGCAGAGGCACTTTTATAACAGCCCCTCCATAGGCTTCTAACAATACATCTATCTTGCAATAGGTATCTTCAGTTATGGGCAGTACATCTACTCTTAATAACGTGAGATAACTGCCAGTGTCTCTGAAAGAAATTATCTCAGTTAGATGTGATTCGTCAAATCCTACTTTATCTCTCGAAAAGTAAGGACTCATCGCTGAACGAATCTTTTCTTCAGATACACTTTCTGACGCTAGTCATCTATCCTGAGTAACATTATCTAAAACAGTAGGATCAGAGACATTGCTAGGCTTTTGGTGTCTTTGTTGCACGGAAGAGGATACGACTTGAGTGGGGGCGCCAGCCACACGACTGTTTCTCGTATCTCTTTCTAACTTATAGCAATACTCTCTAGTATGTCCTTTTCTGTTACAATATGTACATTTAACTTTCTTCTTCTCGATACCAGATTTCTGTCTAGCCACAGAGACAGATTCAGGATTGTGAGTTCTCCTGGTAAAGGTACGAGAAGTTACAGTAGCAGGTACATCAGGCCGGCAATGAGCAGTTGATTTAGGTTGCCAACTTCTAGGACAATTTTTAGTTACCTTGTTTCTGTGTGTTTTAATACGTACAAGTTTGTGAGAAATTTCGTAATTGTCTGCTAATGCTGCAGTTTCCAGAATATCTGAGGTAGAATGATCGATCAGATATTCTTGTATGTCAGCAGACATACAGTTGTTAAACTCTTCATGTAGTAACAACTGAACAAGGCTGTCATAGTTGTTACATTTAGCAGCTCTACACCACCTCTGAAATGCAACTTTTTTCTCACGAGCAAACTCTACACAAGTTTGATCTTGTCGTCGTTGTAACGTACGAAATGCTCTTTGATAACTTACAGGTAACAAGTTATATGTCTCTAGAATAGTTTGTTTGACAGCGTCATAACTAATGTACTTAGCAAATGGCAAAGCTGCAGTACAGGTTTGAGCTTTTCCCGTCAAAGCAGTATGCAGCAATGTTGCCCAGTGCTTACCTGGCCAGTTCATAGCACGTGCCTGGTTCTCAAACACATCAAAATAGGTGTCTAAGTCACTTTCAAAAAACTTAGGAACCATAGATGCAGCTTTCTGCACATTAAATGTGTCCTGTGATATATCAGTCTGTTGTCTTAACAGACGAACATTTTCTCTTTGGAAATCTTCTTCGTTCAATTTCCTCTGTGCCTCTATTTGTGCAGTCTGCAACATAAGGAAGCATTCAAACCTCTCAAACTGTTCCTGAGAGATAGGACCAGTGGGTAATGGAGGAGTAGGGAAATTAACATGTCTTTCTGGACTGTCCTTAGGTCGGACACTTGGTCCAGCCATCTCTAGAGAGTCTAGATCTGGTCTAGGATAAGTAAATACAGGTGTAGTATACACTGTACTAGTATTAGGCTGTGTCATACTACCAGCTTTACTCTGTACTAATGTGTCAGTGAGGGAAGGCGTGAGGGAGAACTGAGCTACACTAGGCTCAGACACTAGGCTCACTTCTGTTCTAGTTGCTCTTTCTTCAACTTTAAATAGAGCCATACTTCCTAATTGTGACACTAGGCATTCTGAATCTGAATCATAATCAGACATCTCTGTATGAGCAGGAAACAATATATCTTTAATTAATGCTCTGACAGTTTCAGCGGTGTAATTCCTGTTATACGTCACACCGAGATATTTGGCTACTTGCCAACACGTCTGAAGTTTTAATGTACTTAACTCAGACAAAGTCAGAGTATCAATTAACTGTTTCACTTTGGCATACATCACGAAAATAATTGTACTACGAGAGAGTGATTATGGGAAATTATAATCCTGATAGGAATTTTAGTGTTGGTTGTCTTAGAGCTAGAACTCATAAACAGTATTTCCATCTCCTTGGATCAAGAGACTCAGTCAGGTACATACATCCACCTGGTATGTTTACCTGGAGTTTACCTGGAGAGAGTTCCGGGGGTCAACGCCCCCGCGGCCCGGTCTGTGACCAGGCCTCCTGGTGGATCAGAGCCTGATCAACCAGGCTGTTGCTGCTGGCTGCACGCAAACTAACGTACGAGCCACAGCCCGGCTGATCCGGAACTGACTTTAGGTGCTTGTCCAGTGCCAGCTTGAAGACTGCCAGGGGTCTGTTGGTAATCCCCCTTATGTGTGCTGGGAGGGAGTTGAACAGTCTCGGGCCCCTGACACTTATTGTATGGTCCCTTAACGTGCTAGTGACACCCCTGCTTTTCATTGGGGGATGATGCATCGTCTGCCAAGTCTTTTGCTTTCGTAGTGAGTGATTTTCGTGTGCAAGTTCGGTACTAGTCCCTCTAGGATTTCCCAGGTGTATATAATCATGTATCTCTCCCTCCTGCGTTCCAGGGAATACAGGTTTAGGAACCTCAAGCGCTCCCAATAATTGAGGTGTTTTATCTCCGTTATGCGCGCCGTGAAAGTTCTCTGTACATTTTCTAGGTCGGCAATTTCACCTGCCTTGAAAGGTGCTGTTAGTGTGCAGCAATATTCCAGCCTAGATAGAACAAGTGACCTGAAGAGTGTCATCATGGGCTTGGCCTCCCTAGTTTTGAAGGTTCTCATTATCCATCCTGTCATTTTTCTAGCAGATGCGATTGATACAATGTTATGGTCCTTGAAGGTGAGATCCTCCGACATGATCACTCCCAGGTCTTTGACGTTGGTGTTTCGCTCTATTTTGTGGCCAGAATTTGTTTTGTACTCTGATGAAGATTTAATTTCCTCATGTTTACCATATCTGAGTAATTGAAATTTCTCATCGTTGAACTTCATATTGTTTTCTGCAGCCCACTGAAAGATTTGGTTGATGTCCGCCTGGAGCTTTGCAGTCTCTGCAATGGAAGACACTGTCATGCAGATTCGGGTCTCATCTGCAAAGGAAGACACGGTGCTGTGGCTGACATCATTGTCTATGTCGGATATGAGGATGAGGAACAAGATGGGAGCGAGTACTGTGCCTTGTGGAACAGAGCTTTTCACCGTAGCTGCCTCGGACTTTACTCTGTTGACGACTACTCTCTGTGTTCTGTTAGTGAGGAAATTATAGATCCATCGAGCGACTTTTCCTGTTATTCCTTTAGCACGCATTTTGTGCGCTATTACGCCATGGTCACACTTGTCGAAGGCTTTTGCAAAGTCTGTATATATTACATCTGCATTCTTTTTGTCTTCTAGTGCATTTAGGACCTTGTCGTAGTGATCCAATAGTTGAGACAGACAGGAGCGACCTGTTCTAAACCCATGTTGCCCTGGGTTGTGTAACTGATGGGTTTCTAGATGGGTGGTGATCTTGCTTCTTAGGACCCTTTCAAAGATTTTTATGATATGGGATGTTAGTGCTATTGGTCTGTAGTTCTTTGCTGTTGCTTTACTGCCCCCTTTGTGGAGTGGGGCTATGTCTGTTGTTTTTAGTAACTGTGGGACGACCCCCGTGTCCATGCTCCCTCTCCATAGGATGGAAAAGGCTCGTGATAGGGGCTTCTTGCAGTTCTTGATGACTAAACTCAAAGTCTTCAGATTAGGAAAGTACTCAAAGTGTTTGATCATAGATTCACTAGTATGTCAAACTGGACAATTTCTCCAGCACCTTGGATCAAGAGCATCCCGGACAGGCCCCCATTTGTTACAAAAAACGCGATTCTAAAAGCTTAGAGATCTCCAGTGAATACTAGAAAGGACTGCCCTGTTACTGGGTTTTCGTAACAAGTAGTCAGTATCCTTTTCCAATTATCCATTAAAATTCAGTATGGTTCAATAGTGCTTTAGGATTACAACTGGTAGGCTACTAACTAGAGAAATTAAAATTTAATAAATTTATTATGTCTAGAGGTATATTATCAAAGTAAATTAAATCACAGCAATCAAAATAAAATCAATCTCTCGAGTTCAATATTATTGGGCTGAAAGCACATATCATATTTATAATTCTTAAGTACCATCAGGTACATTAACATTTAATAAGATATTACAAATATGTACAAGTGTGTGTATGCGTTTAAGTGCTCTTAAGTAGTTAGCTATGTCTCACGACTCGACTAGACTTAAACAAGTGACTGACAAAGTCCTCAAATAAACTAACTTCTTGACCGACTGGCAACCCGAACAGTCTGCTTGAACAACAAAGAATGCTAAGCCCAATAGCAATGCAATATCAAGCGACTGCGACACAGAATCAGGAACTGGGAAATAATATAACGACACTAAGTAGGGACCATCAGCAGATCCTCCACAAAAGTTACAAAACTCCCATACTACTGAATCTATGTTCAGCATAGGAAAAACGCGACTATGACAATACACAGCAACCAGTACAAAATTAGGTTAGAAGCTATAGCTAAGGACCTGAGATGCTCAGAGTGTCTATGTGACACACAACCTCAGTACAACGTCGAAAATCACAAAGTCTATACAATGTTCTGTGAACAAAGTTCTACAGAACTAACAAGAATAATGAGACAGACAATCTATCCAACCAGCAAGCGAGTCTCCAGCAGACTGAAAACTTCACGAGAGGTGAGGACACCCCCCCCCTCGATCACGTGATAGCTACGTGGACAACTGCAGCTCAGAAGCCGGCAGTATAACGAGGGACAAGCGATAATTACAGTAGTTTGACAATCAAGACTAACTGAGCACATATTATATACATCCTAATATGTAATATGTAACATCCTAACAACATAAACTACGTCAAATAACAATATAAGGCAATACATTTGCGATTTAGCTATTATCGCAAATATAAGCAATATAAAATTAAATGAAAAGGTAATATACATTACATATATACATAATAATCATTGTAACCCATTCAGGGGTTGCAACAAAAGTGTAGAGGTGGAAAAGTAAGTGTTTGTAGAGAAGTACTGAGGGGAAATATGCAAAGAGAAGTGATGGTCAGGGAAGAGGTGAAGAGGGAAGGGAGTAGTGAGAGAAGAGGTTGTGGGTGGAGAGGAAGTGAAGAGGTGATTGGAGGAGTGGTGAGTGAATTGTTATTGGAGAAGTGGTAATGGAGAGGTGATGAGTTGAGAAGTGCAGAGGAAAAAATGAATGGAAAGGATTGGATAAAGAGGCGATGTTGGAAGAAGTGGAGGGTGGTGATGAAATGGGAAAGGTGGTGACCGGAGAAGTGGAGTGGTGGTGAGTGGAATGGTTGCGAGTGGAATGGTGAGTGGAGTGGTGGTGAGTGGAGTGGTGGTGAGTGGAGTGGTTGTGAGTGGAGTGGTTGTGAGTGGAGTGGTTGTGAGTGGAGTGGTTGTGAGTAGAGTAGTTGTGAGTAGAGTGGTTCTGAGTAGAGTGATGTGGAGTGATGGTGAGTGATGATGAGTGGGGTGATGATGAGTGGAGTGATGATGAGTGGAGTGGTGGTGAGAGGAGTGATTGTGGGTGGAGTGGTGGTGAGAGGAGTGATTGTGAGTGGAGTGATGGTGAGTGGAGTGATGTGGAGTGATAGTGAGTGAAGTGATAGTGAGTGAAGTGATGGTGAGTGGAGAGGTTGTGAGTGGAGTGATGGTGAGTGGAATGGTTGTGAGTGGAGTGATGTGAAGTGATGGTGAGAGGAGTGATGGTGAGTGGAGTGATGGTGAGTGGAGTGGTGTGTGGAGTGATTGTGAGATGAGTGGTTGTGAGTGGAGTGATGTGGAGTGAAGGTGAGTGGAGTGATGGTGAGTGGAGTGATGGTGAGTGGAGAGGTTGTGAGTGGAGTGATGGTGAGTGGAATGGTTGTGAGTGGAGTGATGTGAAGTGATGGTGAGAGGAGTGATGGTGAGTGGAGTGATGTGGAGTGATGGTGAGTGAAGTGATGGTAAGTGGAGTGATGTGGAGTGATAGTGAGTGAAGTGATAGCGAATGAAGTGATGGTGAGTGGAGTGGTTGTGAGTGGAGTGATGGTGAGTGGAATGGTTGTGTGTGGAGTGATGTGAAGTGATGGTGAGTGGAGTGATGGTGAGTGGAGTGGTGGTGTGTGGAGTGATTGTGAGATGAGTGGTTGTGAGTGGAGTGATGTGGAGTGAAGGTGAGTGGAGTGATGGTGAGTGGAGTGATGGTGAGTGGAGTGGTTGTAAGTGGAGTGATGGTGAGTGGAGTGATGGTGAGTGGAGTGGTTGTAAGTGGAGTGATGTTGAGTGATGGTGAGTGGAGTGATGGTGAGTAGAGTGGTGGTGAATGGAGTGATGTTGAGTGATTGTGAGTGGAGTGGTGAGTGGAGTGATGAGTGATGGTAAGTGGAATGGTTGTGAGTGGTGTGATGAGTGGAGTGGTTGTGAGTGGAGTGGTTGTGAGTGGAGTGGTTGTGAGTGGAGTGGTTGTGAGTGGAGTGGTTGTGAGTGGAGTGGTTGTGAGTGGAGTGGTTGTGAGTGGAGTGGTTGTGAGTGGAGTGGTTGTGAGTGGAGTGGTTGTGAGTGTAGTAATGGTGAGTGGAGTGGTGGTGAGTGGAGTGATGATGAGTGGAGTGGTGGTGAGTGGAATAATGGTGAGTGGAGTGGTTGTGAGTGGAGTGGTTGTGAGTGGAGTGGTTGTGAGTGGAGTGGTTGTGAGTGTAGTAATGGTGAGTGGAGTGGTGGTGAGTGGAGTGGTGGTGAGTGGAGTGATGAGTGGAGTGGTGGTGAGTGGAGTGATGATGAGTGGAGTGGTGGTGAGTGGAGTAATGGTGAGTGGAGTTATAATGAGTGGAGTGGTTGTGAGTGGAGTGGTTGTGAGTGGAGTGGTGGTGAGTGGTGTGGTGGCGAGTGGTGTGGTGGCGAATGGAGTGGTTGTGAGTGGAGTGGTTGTGATGGGAGTGGTTGTGAGTAGAGTGGTTGTGAGTGGATTGGTGGTAAGTGGAGTGGTGATGAGTGGAGTGGTGGTGAGTGGAGTGGTGGTGAGTGGAGTGGTGGTGAGTGGAGTGGTGGTGAGTGGAGTGGTGGTGAGTGGAGTGGTGGTGAGTGGAGTGGTGGTGAGTGGAGTGGTGGTGAGTGGAGTGGTGGTGAGTGGAGTGGTGGTGAGTGGAGTGGCTGTGAGTGGAGTGGCTGTGAGTGGAGTGGCTGTGAGTGGAGTGGCTGTGAGTGGATTGGTGATGAGTGGAGTGATGGTGAGTGGAGTGGTTGTGAGAGGAGTGGTTGTGAGTGGAGTGGTGGTGAGTGGAGTGGTGGTGAGTGGAGTGGTGGTGAGTGGATTGGTGGTGAGTGGATTGGTGGTGAGTGGAGTAGTTGTCAGTGGAATATTGGTGGAGGGAGAGGTTGTATGAAGATTGATGGACATGAAAGAGGCGGTGAGTGGAGAGTGCAGAGGAGAGTCAAGAGTTGGATAGATGGCGAGTAGACAGGTGGATAGTGAAGATATGGAGAGATTGAAAGTGGAGAGATGGAGAGTGGAGAGATGGAGAGTGGACAGATAGTGAGATGGAAAGTGAAGAAACCGTGAGTGCAGAGATGGAGAGGAATGGTGAAGTAGAAAGAGAAAGTGGAGCTTTTAAAGAGAGAAAAATTCTTCAATAGGGAAAAGAGAGAGAAGTTTTGAGTGGAAGAGTGGTAATAAATTGATACTATAATAATTTTCTCCAAAAGGCCACGCAATTTTAAGCAAAAATTCTATTTCTGATCTCTTCTCAACAACTGAAACTAAATAAATTAAGAATAAACGGATATAAATCATAGGCGACCACATAACAGAGGATGGGACCTTCTTTGTTAGAGTAGACCACAGACTAAAGTAAACACAAGGGTGCTTTTACTACCACATTAATTTAAAACAACGAGTCAGTCTGTCAAGTACATACAATACAAATGTGTAACACTACAGAAAATAACCCACTTTTAATTTCCTTCTTTAACATACCCTACCAAACTCATGAACCAACCCTTGCAACTTGTCTTCAGAATTTCCCAAAAGCACAGTGCCATCGGCAAAGAGCAACTGTGACAACTCTCACTTAGTGTTAGTTCTTTATCTTCTAACCCCTGCTTCTCAAACCTGCGAGACGACAGGTCTACCAAAGTGGTCTTTCCAAGCTAGATACGAGTGAATGTGAAATAAATATCTTGGAAAGGCAGGAAAATTTCCTGATTTTCGTGCTGAATCAAGACATTTAAGGCAATTGGGAGCATTTGTAAAATTACCAAATTAAAGATTATGTATAATGGCCTCAATTAAGAATTAATCGATATTATACAAGCCTAAGCTATTATTGTACTATATAATGAATGATTATGTTTCATAGTTGCCGATAATTCAGGTATCAGACCATCTAGCAGTGTTACTGCAAACTCTTAAGTGATTAAATATTGTGTTTGAATCTCGCGTTGTTCGGATCGAGTATTGGTGCTGTGCCAACCTAGGTTCGAGAAGTTTACCTGTTTTTCCCATGAAAACCAAATTGCAACAAGCTACTTTGTGCACGCCTGCTTTTCCTGGTGAATTCTTGATCAGTATGCTCTTCACATTGGTCGTTTACTACCAAGGTAGGGTGGCCAGAAAAAAGAAAAACTTTTACCATCATTCACCCCATCACTATCTTGTCAGAGGCGCACTTACACTACAGTTATAAAATTGCGACATGAACACCCTTCCTTCGGAGTGCAGACACTGTACTTACCATCTCTAGGATTCGTGTCCGGCCTGCCGGTTTCCTTGAATCCCTTCATAAATGTTACCTTCCTCACAATCCAACAGCACATCAAGTCCTAAAAACTATTAGTCTCCATTCGCTCCTAACACGCTCACGCACGCTTGCTGGAAGTCCAGCCCCTCGCACACAAAACCTCCTCTACCCTCTCCCTCCAACCTTTCCTAGGGCGACCCCTACCCTCGCCTTCCTTCCAATATAGATTTGTACACTCTCCAAGTCATTCTGTTTTGTTCCATCCCCTCTACATGTCCGAACGACCTAAACAACCCCTCCTTAGCCCTCTGGATAATAATTTTGGTAATCCAGCACCTTCTCCTAATTTCCAAACTACGAATTCTCTGCATTATATGCACACCACACATTGCCCTCAGACATGACATCTCCACTGCCTTTAGCATTCTCCTTGTTGCAACATTAACCACCCATGCTTCACACCCATATAAGATCATTGGTATAATTATACTCTCATATATTCCTCTCTTGGCTTCCATAGACAAAGTTCTTTGTCTCTACAGAATCCTTAGTGCACCACTCACCTTTTCCCCTTGTCAATTCTATGATTCACCTCATCTTTCATAAAACCGTCTGCTGACACGTCCACTCCCTAACATCTGAATACATTCACCTCCTCCATACTCTCTCCCTCCAATGTGATACCTAACTTTTCGTTTCCTAATTTTTTGGTATCCTCATCACCTTATCTTTCCTATATTCACTTTTAATTTCTTTTACATATCCTACCAAATTCATTCACCAACCTCTGCAGCTTCTCTTCAGAATTTCCCAAAGAACAACTGTGACAACTCCAACTTTGTGTTAGATTATTCATCTTCTAACCCCACACCTCTTGCCAACACCCTAGCATTCACTTCTCTTACAACCCCATCTATAAATATATTAAACAACCACGGTGACATCACACATCCTTGTCTAAGGCCTACTTTTACTGGGAAATAATCTCCCTCTCCCATACACACCCTAACCTGACCTTCATTATCTTCATAAAATCTCTTAAGAGCATTTAATAACATATTACCTACACCATATACATGCAACACCTTCCACATTGCACCCCTATCCACCCTATCATATGCCCTTTCTAAATCCATAAATGCAATGAAAACTTCCCTACCTTTATCTAAAAATAGTTGATTTATATGCTTCAATGTAAACACTTGATCTACACATCCCCTACCCATTCTAAAACCTCCTTGTTCATTTGTAATCCTGCTCTCTGTCTTGCTGCTAATTATTTCAATAATAACCCTACCATACACTTTACCTGGTAACCCTACCATACACTTTACCTGATATACTTATTAAAATTATTCCCATATAATTTTTACAATCTCTTTTGTCCCCCTTCCCTTTATATAAAGAAATTATACATACTCTCTGCCAATCCCTAGGTACCATCTCCTCTTCCATACATTTATTGAACAAAAGTACCATCCACTCCTAAATTTTATCCCTCCCCCCTTCTCTTAGCATTTCTGTCATGATCCCGTCAGTTTCAGTTTCTTTACCAAATTTCATTCTACGTAATGCTTCACGCACCTCCCCTACACTCACATCTTGCTCTTCGTCACTCCTAAAAGATGTCATACCTCCCTGACCAACGCTTGAAATTACTGCCTCCCTCTCTTCATAAACTTTTAACAGTTCCATAAAACATTCCTGCCATCTTCCCAATACTGTCCATCTACTAACTCTCCTATTCTGTTTTTAACTCAAATCCACTCGTTAACTAGGCTTTCTTAACCTATTGATTTCATCCCCCCAAAATTTTGTTTTGCCCTGTGCAAAATTTGTTGGCAGCATCTTCCTGGCACCTCTTGTGGCAATGTTTCGATCATGGAGAGCGATATATTGCCATAATTAAATGTCACATTAGTTGCACTTGTGTCCTTTTACCTAACATGTTAATTCTTGTGTGACACTGAATTCATTGAATACCAGGAGTTGTGATGTGTCATTCACATCATCCAGGAGTTGTGATGTGTCACTCACATCATCTAGGAGTTGGGATGCGTCACTCACATCATCCAGATGTGATGTGTCACTCACATCATCCAGGAGTTATGTGTCACATCATCCAGGAGATGCGATGTCACATCATCCAGGAGTTGTGATGTGTCACTCACATCATCCAGGAGTTGTGATGTGTCACTCACATCATCCAGGAGTTGTGATGTGTCACTCACATCATCCAGGAGTTGTGATGTGTCACTCACATCATCCAGGAGTTGTGATGTGTCACTCATATCGTCCAGGAGTTGTGATGTGTCACCCACATCATCCAGTTGTGATGTGTCACATCATTCAGGAGTTGTGATGTGTCACATCATCCAGGAGTTGTGATGTGTCACATCATCCAGGAGTTGTGATGTGTCACTCACATCGTCCAGGAGTTGTGATGTGTCACCCACATCATCCAGTTATGTGTCACATCATTCAGGAGTTGTGATGTGTCACATCATCCAGGAGTTGTGATGTGTCACATCATCCAGTTGTGATGTGTCACCCACATCATCCAGTTATGTGTCACATCATTCAGGAGTTGTGATGTGTCACATCATCCAGTTGTGATGTGTCACATCATCCAGGAGTTGTGATGTGTCATATCGTCCAGGAGTTGTGATGTGTCACATCATCCAGTTGTGATGTGTCACATCATCCAGGAGTTGTGATGTGTCATATCGTCCAGGAGTTGTGATGTGTCACATCATCCAGGAGTTGTGATGTGTCACTCACATCATCCAGGAGTTGTGATTTGTCACTCACATCATCCAGGAGTTGTGATGTGTCACATCATCCAGGAGTTGTGATGTGTCACATCATCCAGGAGTTGTGAAGTGTCACTCACATCATCCAGGAGTTGTGATGTGTCACTCACATCATCCAGGAGTTGTGATGTGTCACATCATCCAGGAGTTGTGATGTGTCACATCATCCAGGAGTTGTGATTTGTCACTCACATCGTCCAGGAGTTGTGATGTGTCACCCACATCATCCAGGAGTTGTGATGTGTCACATCATCCAGGAGTTGTGATTTGTCACTCACATCATCCAGGAGTTGTGATGTGTCACCCACATCATCCAGGAGTTGTGATGTGCCACTCACATCATCCAGGAGTTGTGATGTGTCACTCACATCATCCAGGAGTTGTGATGTGTCACATCATCCAGGAGTTGTGATGTGTCACATCATCCAGGAGTTGTGATGTGTCACATCATCCAGGAGTTGTGATGTGTCACATCATCCAGGAGTTGTGATGTGTCACATCATCCAGGAGTTGTGATGTGTCACATCATCCAGGAGTTGTGATGTGTCACATCATCCAGGAGTTGTGATGTGTCACATCATCCAGGAGTTGTGATGTGTCACATCCAGGAGTTGTGATGTGTCACTCACATCATCCAGGAGTTGTGATGTGTCACATCATCCAGGAGTTGTGATGTGTCACATCATCCAGGAGTTGTGATGTGTCACTCACATCATCCAGGAGTTGTGATGTGTCACATCATCCAGGAGTTGTGATGTGTCACATCATCCAGGAGTTGTGATGTGTCACTCACATCATCCAGGAGTTGTGATGTGTCACATCATCCAGGAGTTGTGATGTGTCACATCATCCCGGAGTTGTGATGTGTCACATTATCCAGGAGTTGTGATGTGTCACATCATCCAGGAGTTGTGATGTGTCACATCGTCCAGGAGTTGTGATGTGTCACATCATCCAGGAGTTGTGATGTGTCACATCGTCCAGGAGTTGTGATGTGTCACATCATCCAGGAGTTGTGATGTGTCACATCGTCCAGGAGTTGTGATGTGTCACATCATCCAGGAGTTGTGATGTGTCACATCATCCAGGAGTTGTGATGTGTCACATCATCCAGGAGTTGTGATGTGTCACATCATCCAGGAGTTGTGATGTGTCACATCGTCCAGGAGTTGTGATGTGTCACATCATCCAGGAGTTGTGATGTGTCACTCACATCATTCAGTTCATCGCGCTTTGTCTGCAGTATGGTGAAGTATATTGCTTCCTATATCCCCACTTGTACTAAATACTGTTGCTCGTAGAAGACTGAGTACTTTGAAGAGATTTCCTTTTTTTGGGCATAACTCTCCCACTGCTTCCATTATACTCTCTTTCAACAGATCTTCATCTGTGAATGGCTTTCCTCTTTAACCTAACACATAAGCTACTGGTTAAAGCTTCGTCTTCAGTTGTTCAGCGTATAAAAATACTTTCTGGGAAAGTCACATGCTTTGCATTGATTCCGAACACTATGTTTCTGTGAACTGGGAATAATTTGGTTTATAGATGAATGGTTCAGAGAACCGACATGTTGATAAATTAGACACATGTGCAACTCTTGGGTATCTTTACTGAGGAAACGTTTCGCCACACAGTGGCTTCATCAGTCCATACGTAGGAGAAACTTGAAGAAAAGAAGGAGAATGAGGTAATCAGTCCCTCAACCTAGAGTCGATGTGTTCAGTCCATCAATCTTGAATAGAATACGGCATATCAGCGGAGAAGCAGCTTATAAACCGTATGGCAGGAGAGGTGCAGCAGTCATAGGTCGTGTAACATTTGTTCAATGTGGAAGTAGGTCGTGCCCAAGAATTAGGCAAACGAAGAATTCCTAAGTATTAAGATCCCAAGAAGTTGCAGTGTCTGACAGATTTGTAGATGAATGGTTCAGAGAACCGACATGTTGATAAATTAGACACATGTGCAACTTCTTGGGATCTTAATACTTAGGAATTCTTCGCTTGCCTAATTCTTGGGCACGACCTACTTCCACATTGAACAAATGTTACACGACCTATGACTGCTGCACCTCTCCTGCCATACGGTTTATAAGCTGCTTCTCCGCTGATATGCCGTATTCTATTCAAGATTGATGGACTGAACACATCGACTCTAGGTTGAGGGACTGATTACCACATTCTCCTCCTGTTCTTCAAGTTTCTCCTACGTATGGACTGATGAAGCCACTGTGTGGCGAAACGTTTCCTCAATAAAGATACCCAAGAGTTGCACATGTGTCTAATTTATCAATTTTGTTTATGTTTGGTCTCATAGTATCGACGTGCTTTATGCTTCTTGAAAAGACCAAGAGTTTCGTGGCATACGTCACACAAGGCTTTATCACCTACATGTACATTAGAAGTGTCCCGCAAACCAAACCATACCACGGGTGGGGACAGAACCCGCGATCAGAGAGTCTAAAAACTCCAGACCATCGTGTTAGCCACTGGACCAGCTAGCCATATGTCATGAGAACATAAGAACATAAGAATGTAGGAACACTGCAGAAGGCCTACTGGCCCATACGAGGCAGGTCCTTATCAAAACGACATCTACCTAAAGCTACTCAAGAAACAACTCCCGCACCCCCCAACACCAATCAAACCCAGCCCCTCCCACTCATATATTTGTCCAGTCTCTTCTTAAAGCTACCCAAGGTCCTAGCCTCTATCACCCCACTGGGAAGACTGTTCCACGCATCTACAACTCTGTTAGAAAACCAGTACTTACCTATGTCCTTTCTAAATCTAAATTTATCCAACTTAAATCCATTATTCCTGGTTCTTACCTGGTTCGACACCCTCAGTACCTTATTAATGTCTCCCTTGTTTATGCCCGTCATCCACTTATACACTTCAATGATATCTCCCCTCATTCTACGCCTCTCCAGAGAGTGCAGATTTAAGGCTTTAAGTCTATCTTCATACGGGAGGTTCCTTACACAGTAAATCATTTTAGTCATTCTTCTCTGTATGTTCTCTAATGAGTCTATGTCCATCCTGTAGTAAGGGGACCAAAACTGAGCAGCATAATCTAAATGAGGCCTCACTAGTGATGTATAGAGCTGTAAAATAACTTTTGGACTTCTGTTACTTATACTTCTTGAGATAAATCCAAGTAATCTGTTGGCCTTGTTGCGCACACTGAGGCACTGCTGTCTTGGCTTTAGATTTCTGCTTACCATGACTCCCAAGTCCTTTTCACATTCTGTATGACCAAGCTCTACTTCACCTAGATTATAGCTTCGAGGGTTATTTTCATTACCAAGGGCAAGTACCTTACACTTATCCACATTAAACTTCATCTGCCATTTCTCAGACCAAGACATTAATTTGTTCAAATCGTCCTGGAGTTCATTGATATCCTCCTCAGAGTGAATTATACGGCCTATCTTTGTATCATCAGCAAACTTACTCATGTCACTAGTAATCCCTTCATCAAGGTCATTAATGTAAATTATGAACAAGAGAGGGCCTAAAACTGATCCTTGTGGAACGCCACTAGTGACTAATCCCCATTCAGATTTCACTCCATTAATGGTAACTCTCTGCTTTCTATTGGTAAGCCATGCCTCAATCCATGCTAGAACTTTACCTCCTATACCATGAGCTGCCACTTTCCTTAAGAGTCTCTTGTGAGGTACTCTGTCGAAGGCTTTACTAAAATCCAAATAAACAATATCATATTCCTTATCACTGTCAACTGCCTCAAATGTTCTATTGAAGAACGTCAGTAAGTTTGTCAGGCAGGAACGACCTCTCGTGAATCCATGCTGAGATTCATTTATCAAGTTATGCTCTTCAAGGTGACTTCTGATAATGTCAGCTATAATTGATTCTAATAACTTGCCCACTATAGATGTCAGGCTTATTGGACGGTAATTTGAAGGAGTGGACTTATCCCCTGATTTGAATATAGGAACCACATTAGCCATCTTCCACATCTCTGGCACAACACTGGTAAGGATGGACGCATTGAATACACTCGTTAATGGCTGACTAAGCTCCATCTTGCATTCCTTAAGTACCCTTGAAAACAACTCATCGGGTCCCGGGGACTTATTTTGTTTCAGTTTGTCTATCTGTTTAGTAACCATGTCCCTCGTGACAGTAATATTAGTTAACTTAAATTCATCAGGAACTAAATAATTGTTAATTACTGGAATCTCATTTACATCTTCCTGTGTAAAAACTGACAAAAAATAGTCATTAAATAAGGAACACATTTCCAGTTCATTATCCGTCAGCTGTCCATTCCCAGATTTCAGAGGTCCTACTTTTTCCTTCACCTTCGTCCTATACACTTGAAAGAACCCCTTTGGATTAGTCTTTGATTCATTAGCGACTCTAATTTCATAGTCACGTTTAGCCTTTCTAATCGCCTTTTTTACTTCTCTTTTAAGCTGAACATATTGGTCAGTAAGGTTAACCTCTCCTCTTCTGATGCGCCTATAAATTCCCCTTTTCTCCCCTAATAGATGCTTTAACCTCCTGTTAACCCATTTGGGATCGTTATTATTAGACCTAATTTCTCTCTGGGAAATGTATATACTCTGGGCACTGTGTACATTATTAAGAAAACAATCATAAAAGCAGATCCCTTCATATTCATAAGTATGATTATCGTCAATAAAATCATTAGCTAGATAACCCCAATCAAGATTAGACAGATGTTCCCTAAGTCCATTATAATCGGCAGAACGAAAATCGGGGATTTTTACTGTATTATCATTATTCTTGCATTCCCAATTAATGCTAAAGGTGATGGATTTGTGATCACTTGCGCCAAGCTCTTCAGTGATCTCCAGATTATTCACTAGTGTTTCCTTATTTGACAAGACTAGGTCTAGCAAATTATTACCCCTGGTAGGTTCAGTTACACTCTGTTTCAGAAAACAGTCCTGAACTGTTTCCATGAAGTCACTGGACTCTAGATTACCTGTAAAAGAATTCCAGTCAATTTGGCTAAAGTTAAAATCCCCTACTATGACTACGTTACTGTGTCCAGAAGCCCTAACAATTTCGTCCCAAAGAAGTCTCCCTCTATCGTGATCCAAGCCTGGAGGTCGGTATATTACACCTAGAATTAGTTTTTCTTGACCCTCCACGAACTCTACCCAAACAGACTCTGTTACTGCTCCATCTATTTTTATACCTTTTTTTATGCAACAATTAATATTTTCTCGAACATACAATGCAACTCCTCCCCCCTTCCCATTACATCTATCCACATTGAATAACTTAAATCCCTGAATATTACACTCAGCAATCATATCCCGACTCTTTAAATCATACCACGTTTCAGTTAATGCAATGATATCAAAGTTCCCAGCACATGCTACCAAACGTAGTTCATTAATTTTATTTCTTGCACTTCTACTGTTAGCATAAAATACCATCATATGTTTTTTCTTCTGCACATTTTTCCTATTCATCTTTGTTTTTACACAATTTCTGAAATTATCATTACCCAGAGTTACTCCATGACAGTTACTATTAAGATTCTTAATATCAGAGCATAAGTCAATATATCCATACTCATTATTAATCATTTCTAAACCCATACCTCTAACTAATCCTAGTTTAAAGTCCTAACAACCCCCTCAACTGAGTTAGCAAGAAAACCCACACCTGCCCTGGATAAGTGAACCCCATCCCTGGCATACATGTCATTTCGGCCATAGAAGTTGTCCCAGTTGTCAATGAATGGTACTGCATTATCCTTACAGTGTTTATCCAGCCAACAATTAATACCAATTGCTCTGGACAACCATTCATTACCAACACCTCTTCTTGGCAAAATGCCACATATAACAGGGCGCCCCCCCTTCTTCCTAATCATGTCTATAGCTGTCCTGAACTTTCTAACTAAATCCTCACTTCTACGTTTGCCTACATCATTGCCTCCAGCACTGAGGCAAATAATAGGATTGATCCCATTACCGTTCATGATGTTGTCAAGCCGGCTAACAATGTCCTCCATCCCAGCCCCAGGAAAGCATACCCTTTGTCTCCTACTCCTGTCCTTCAAGCAGAATGCCCTATCCATGTATCTAACCTGGCTATCCCCAACAACAACAATATTCTTACCTTCCTTGTCGTTCGTCGTGACGATCCCAGTAGTAGACTCACATTCGTCGGGTAGCACCGAGAATGCGTTGGAGGTTTCCACGGGAGTTTCCACAGCAGTCTCTTTCTTCTTCATCGTTTCTGGCTTTCCATTCGTCTTCTTGATCGTCAACTTCGTCGTCCCCTGCTGTCCAGCCACTGACCACGATCCCTTCTTGACCTGAGGACTCGAAACAGGAGGACTACTACGAATCCTCTTGTTTTCCTCGGTCAATCGCCGTATCTCCATCTTCGCAGCCTTCAATTCTTCCTTAAGTTGCTGGTAAAGTTGCTCGATGGAGGGCATCTTGGTTCAGTCCACGGGAGCAAACAAGACACTTCTTCACAGAGTTAAGTACAGGTCAGCACTCAAAGTACAGGTCACCACTCAAGAGCACACGAACAGGTCTTCACAGAGCTAAGTACGTAACTGTATTTGTGTATACCTGAATAAACTTACACAATGTGTGTGATGGCCACATCAACAGTAATAGTCACTGGCTGTGGTTATCACATGAGTTGTGATAACATGCTTGGTGACCACAACGCTTTTGATTGTATCCGTGTCTGAAATAACCAAAAGATTTATGACAATTTGTCTTTTTTTTGCTTTTACACATCAGTGATGATCGTCTGTGGCTATAATGACCACAACAGTGATGATAGTCTCTATGGTGAACACAACAATCATGACAGTCTCTGTGGTGACCACAACAGTGATGATAGTCTCTGTGGTGACCACAGCGTGGTAAATTTTCTTATCCTACCTGTATATACATTTCGATATTTTAATTGAATCAAAATGATTCATGAGTAACCTTCTGGACTTACCAAAGCTAGTCAGCGTGCTCTAAAATGTCACGAGACACGAGGTTTTGTCCATAGCGCCGAAATCATCTTGTATGATGGAATTCAGTAGTCGTTTTCATTAACTATAAATGAGTAGTGGGGGTGGGAGGTATAGTGCGTGCGAACTAAAGGATGGGGTGGGATGTCGCAGTTAAGAGGGTCATTTTAATTTTGATGTACCATGAGAATTTTGATGTACAATGAGTAGTGTCCTTCGGTAGGAGTCAGGGGAGGAAATTGTGAGGTGGGTAGATGTGGCATGCAAAGAGTACGTAACCTTTTTTCGGCGCATGTACACACCCTCATTGAAAGGCTATTTCCCCCAACCAGCGAACCAGGTGCTAAGGGTTAACGATGGGGCCCCGTCGTTCAATCAGTACCCAGATTTCAGGCAATGAGAAGATGGTTTTGGCAATCGCAGAGATTATGTGGGTACCACTCACCTGTCTGCCCTTGTCATTCCCATTCTAGAGCTGGTTGAAGCACGGTCTGCTCTCTAGTGTTCTAAATTGGTGAAGGATAATACAAGTCAAAAGTTTTTCTGCTGTGTTTATTTTGCTCCCTTTACACCCAGGATAACAGGCCTTTGGGACTCCTGGGTTGTAATAGTGGATATGCTGTAATCTGGAGAGTTTATCTGGAGAGAGTTCCGGGGGTCAACGCCCCCGCGGCCCGGTCTGTGACCAGGCCTCCTTAGGTCAGTGTCCCAGGATGCGACCCACACCAGTCGACTAACACCCAGGTACCCATTTTACTGATGGGGAACATAGACAACAGGTGGAAAGAAACACGTCCAATGTTTCTACTCTGGCTGGGAATCGAACCCAGGCCCTCATCGTGTGAAGCGAGAGCGTTAACCACCAGGTAGCTACCCTTTCTATAGGCTGGTGAGGGACAGAGTTTCTGGTGGGGTGATGAGAGTAGGAGGGCGTGTTTATCTAGCGATTTTGTGGTATGTAGACGATACTATCATACTACGGACGGGGATAGAGCCCGCGATCAAGGTCTCAAAACTCCAGACCGTCGCGTTAGCCACTGGGCCACTAGCCACTAGAAGATTCATCCAACTAGGTATTTCGTGAGTCATGTTGACAGCTTTGAGAGGACTTGAGCTAGAGTTCGTCACGGCCACGCTAGCTGGAGATTCGTCTGTAAAAACTTGCATTTGTGGTCACAGTGGTGCCTACGCTAACCTTCCTATGGTGTAGAAATATACCTAGTTGGATGAATCTTATTGTGGCTAGCTGGTCCAGTGGCTAACGCGACGGTCTGGAGTTTTGAGACTCTCTGATCGCGGGTTCTATCCCCGTCCGTGGTATGGTTTATTTGCAATCGTGACATTACGATTTCGTGTCATGTAGATGATACTATGTTATTGGTGAATGAATATACAAGACTTGAAGAGTTCGAAGAGGTTGAGAAGACCTTTGGGATGACCGTGATTGTTGATATATGAGTGGGATAATCGTAGGGACTGGGGTAGCACGATCTTGCAGGTGGGTCATTAAAAAATATTGAATTCTGTACAAAAGCGACAGAGGTGGCGAGGGTAGTAAATTCTGTGAGGGTACAGTGTACCCTCACAGAATTTACTACCCTCACCACCTCTGTAGTATATTTAATCGCTCACAAGGAGTCTGGTCTTATTACTTAATAATACGTAGTGTAATTACTGCGAATGCCTTTTTCTAAATAGTCTGGCTTGTTACGTCGGTAATGGTTATCCATCAACCAGTGTTGTGAGCCATAGTATCCAAGGTAGGATTTTCTAGCTTTTGTGGCCTAAGTGTGAATAGTTGAGAAGGGAAGAGGCAACACTGCCGATGAAGAGAGGTCTGGGCATTGTGTTTTATAAAGAGGGTAGTTAGGGTAGTGTTGCGTGCTGGGCCATTTAAGGATGGGTGTCTGGATCTATTGTATGGTGTGTTAAATAATACTTTCAGGGGAATAAGCCTGAAATGTAGCCCCTGGTGGCAGGGGCAGGAAAGATTAAGATCAGAGTGCTTGTATGACGTTTTGATAAGGGACACAAGTGCTCTACTCATGCCGTTATACACTCTGTATGACTGGAGGCACATTTGTTTTACTGTGCATTCCTCCATTCCTATGCGGAGCCATGACGGGTTGCTGATGGCTTGCTCGAGTGTTAGTTTTATGGATTTGAGAGGGTTAACTGACGTCGAGACGAGAGCTGCTGCGAAATAGTTCTGGATTATATTCACACAAAGTGGGTGTTTCAAGAGAGACTGGTTGATTTGGGAATCAGGAGTCGTATTCTGGCGGCAAAGTTTTATAGGACCATGAACAGAAATAAATCTTTGCATGGTAGGCCATTTCGGCAGTATTTCCCGCCAGGATATTTGATAATGATTGTTGAGGGATTATTGGCATTATGGCCAAGGTGGAACCCGTTCTTGGAAAACATGGTGCTCCTGTACGGCTGAAGAGAAGGTTGCTGTGTCTTGGGTTGATAGGATTCTGTGATTCGAAGTATATATATATTATATATATATTCTCTTGAGCTCCTACCGCGTCTCTCAAGCGTTCGGGGATAATCTTTTTGATTCGTCCACTGGAAGCCAAACATGAAGAGAGAAATGCAGGTAAAACTGCCTGCGTTGCTTTGTACACCCTTATACTTCCCAGTGGCGTGAAGTGAAGTGAAAGTCCTGAGATACCAGGCGTGTACCTGAAAGTCCTGGGATACCAGGCGTGCACCTGAAAGTCCTGGGATACCAGGCGTGAAGTGAAAGTCCTGAGATACCAGGCGTGCACCTGAAAGTCCTGGGATACCAGGCGTGAAGTGAAAGTCCTGAGATACCAGGCGTGCACCTGAAAGTCCTGGGATACCAGGCGTGCACCTGAAAGTCCTGGGATACCAGGCGTGAAGTGACAGTCCTGGGATACCAGGTGTGAAGTGACAGTCCTGGAATACCAGGCGTGAAGTGACAGTCCTGAGATACCAGGCGTGCACCTGAAAGTCCTGGGATACCAGGCGTGAAGTGACAGTCCTGGGATACCAGGCGTGAAGTGACAGTCCTGAGATACCAGGCGTGCACCTGAAAGTCCTGGGATACCAGGCGTGCACCTGAAAGTCCTGGGATACCAGGCGTGAAGTGACAGTCCTGGGATACCAGGCGTGAAGTGACAGTCCTGAGATACCAGGCGTGCACCTGAAAGTCTTGAGATACCAGGCGTGCACCTGAAAGTCCTGGGATACCAGGCGTGCACCTGAAAGTCCTGAGATACCAGGCGTGCACCTGAAAGTCCTGAGATACCAGGCGTGCACCTGAAAGTCCTGAGATACCAGGCGTGCACCTGAAAGTCCTGGGATACCAGGCGTGCACCTGAAAGTCCTGAGATACCAGGCGTGCACCTGAAAGTCCTGGGATACCAGGCGTGCACCTGAAAGTCCTGGGATACCAGGCGTGCACCTGAAAGTCCTGGGATACCAGGCGTGAAGTGACAGTCCTGGAATACCAGGTGTTCACCTGAAAGTCCTGGGATACCAGGCGTGCACCTGAAAGTCCTGGGATACCAGGCGTGAAGTGACAGTCCTGGAATACCAGGCGTGCACCTGAAAGTCCTGGGATACCAGGCGTGCACCTGAAAGTCCTGGGATACCAGGCGTGCACCTGAAAGTCCTGGGATACCAGGTGTGAAGTGACAGTCCTGAGATACCAGGTGTGCACCTGAAAGTCCTGGGATACCAGGTGTGAAGTGAAAGTCCTGGGATACCAGGCGTGCACCTGAAAGTCCTGGGATATCAGGCGTGCACCTGAAAGTCCTGGGATACCAGGCGTGCACCTGAAAGTCCTGGGATACCAGGCGTGAAGTGAAAGTCCTGGGATACCAGGTGTGAAGTGAAAGTCCTGAGATACCAGGCGTGCACCTGAAAGTCCTGAGATACCAGGCGTGCACCTGAAAGTCCTGAGATACCAGGCGTGCACCTGTAAGTCCTGTGATACCAGGCGTGCACCTGAAAGTCCTGTGATACCAGGCGTGCACCTGAAAGTCCTGAGATACCAGGCGTGCACCTGAAAGTCCTGGGATACCAGGCGTGCACCTGAAAGTCCTGGGATACCAGGCGTGCACCTGAAAGTCCTGGGATACCAGGCGTGCACCTGAAAGTCCTGGGATACCAGGCGTGCACCTGAAAGTCCTGAGATACCAGGCGTGCACCTGAACGTCCTGAGATACCAGGCGTGCACCTGAAAGTCCTGAGATACCAGGCGTGCACCTGAAAGTCCTGGGATACCAGGCGTGCACCTGAAAGTCCTGGGATACCAGGCGTGCACCTGAAAGTCCTGGGATACCAGGCGTGAAGTGACAGTCCTGAGATACCAGGCGTGCACCTGAAAGTCCTGAGATACCAGGCGTGCACCTGAAAGTCCTGGGACACCAGGCGTGCACCTGAAAGTCCTGAGATACCAGGCGTGCACCTGAAAGTCCTGGGATACCAGGCGTGCACCTGAAAGTCCTGAGATACCAGGCGTGCACCTGAAAGTCCTGGGATACCAGGCGTGCACCTGAAAGTCCTGGGATACCAGGCGTGCACCTGAAAGTCCTGGGATACCAGGCGTGAAGTGAAAGTCCTGGGATACCAGGCGTGCACCTGAAAGTCCTGGGATACCAGGCGTGAAGTGACAGTCCTGAGATACCAGGCGTGCACCTGAAAGTCCTGGGATACCAGGCGTGCACCTGAAAGTCCTGGGATACCAGGTGTGAAGTGAAAGTCCTGGGATACCAGGCATGCAGTGAAAGTCCTGGGATACCAGGCGTGAAGTGAAAGTCCTGAGATACCAGGTGTGAAGTGAAAGTCCTGGGATACCAGGCATGCAGTGAAAGTCCTGGGATACCAGGTGTGAAGTGAAAGTCCTGGGATACCAGGCATGCAGTGAAAGTCCTGGGATACCAAGCGTGAAGTGAAAGTCCTGGAATACCAGGTGTGAAGTGAAAGTCCTGGGATACCAGGCATGCAGTGAAAGTCCTGGGATACCAGGTGTGAAGTGAAAGTCCTGGGATACCAGGCATGCAGTGAAAGTCCTGGGATACCAGGCGTGCGCCTGAAAGTCCTGGCATACTAAACGTGCACCTGAAAGTCCTAGGATTCCGGGCGTGCACATGAACATCCGCTTGTGCACCAGTGGTAATGAGGGTCACTCACCCCTGGAGCAACATATGGAAGATCAGGGATGGAAGATAATCAAAGACATCTATCTATCCTGTAATTAAGATAAAATACATATCATATATATAAATAATTATTTTAAGTGCATCCAGGGTTACCAGGTCTTCATGTAATCAAAACTTAACACCAGGTCATGATTTCTGCTTATTCTAATCACAACGAATTTGTTACGATATTTAGAGACAATAACGTTCACCCTAAACTGATGGAGACAGTAGCTTACTGGATATAATTATTGATGTGGCCCATAGGCCTAGTTTTGCCTACCCCTACTTACACTTTAGTTTATAAGTTAATATGTATTTAACATATTGACGCGTCACCTTCCGCCATTTCTCAAAATACAAACACTTTCTCTTCCACAATATTACTACGCAAACACTTTATCCTCCACCAAATTAAAACAAATTATTTAAGTTAAAAATCTAATTAGAAATACATACACTTTTTAATATGTAAAACAAGATCAAAAGAAGATAGCCCACTAGACAATAATATTATATATTTTTTTTTTTTTTAGGAATAATTCTCATACTCCATACCGTGAAATACAACAGACAACTGACGCCATTTTGATCGTAAATTTGAAGAGGATGGGCACATACCACTATCGAGGTTAGTAAAGTGTGCGCTGCTCAGCGGTGCCTTGATGCAGAAGAGCTCCTGATCCAAGGAAACAAAGCTTTTCTCGGTTTCTTGGATCAAAATGATTTGCTCTCATTCCCTCGGCGCTGACTGACCTCCCAAGTGTTCACAGCTTCTCACTGGATACAAGAATATTTAACCACTAAATATTCATTCACACTGTCTTCCTCTTCCAGCAGCTCAGATTTATAAATCTTAGGAACTTCAGTTAGTAACAATATCAACCAATCATAATCTGTCTCTTATATTTACCTCTATTTAAGACCATGGTCGTCCTGTGAACGCTGGCTCCTATAACAACACTAATTATATATATATATAATTATCTGTTCTCCAGTGCCTGTTATTGGCCACTACTTTCTAACACTATCAGCCAACAGTTAAAATTCTTATTGTTTGTATGTGTATTTCTCTGTAACTCCCATTTCGTTATTAATTATTCATTCTTGATACAACTTTCAAAATGTTTTGAGGTAATGTTGAGGAGAGAGGGACAGCAGGAACAGTCATACGAGCAACTTCAACATTACAACTCAGTGTTTTTACACTAGTTAATATCCTTGGCGTTACATTATTTAATATATTCATGGGAATCGATAAATCCGTAGGGAATGGGGGTCTTGCAGTGCTCACAGAATGGGACATATTCTACGATTCCTTGGCTCAGACGAGATTGAATTTAATTACCTGAATCATGGTACCCTTTACCAACATCAAGCTGGTAAAAGGGTACCTTGGAAAGGATTAGCGTGGGAAAAATACCAGCCTCCCTCGCTACCATCACCCAGGGTTTTAATGTCATGTGGTTATGAGGGTTAATACATTAATGGGGTAAAAGCCTGCGTCACCCTCACAACCTCACAAACAAACGGCAGATAATGCTATTAGCAGTGGAAAGATTATTTTTACAGTAATTACGCCGTGAAAATGAGGATGAGAGGGATATTACTGAGGGTAACGACAGGAGGGGAAGGAAGGAGGAAAAAGTCAGCTCAGAAATGATGGAATTAAAATGGAGTCGTAAGTAAAAGTTTAGAGAGAGAGAGAGAGAGAGAGAGAGAGAGAGAGAGAGAGAGAGAGAGAGAGAGAGAGAGAAGCTGTATACGTGGTAGTACAGATATCGGAGGAATTTAGAGTTTACAGCCGAGAGGAACTATCTACCCCAATTTAGATGCTTGAGACAAGGCAAGTAATGTAGAAGTAATGCCATGGAAATGAAGGGAAGGAATGGTCTACAAATACCTCTTCTTGATTAGTAAATATGCTATCGTAATATTCTATTCTATCGTGTGGGCTCTGGTGGCTAAAGCTCCAGCTAGACACTGGACCTTCTTTACACCTGTTGTCTATGTTCAACCATCAGTTAGTCGACTGTTGTGGGTCACATCCTGGGACACTGCCCTAATTTGCGGGAAATGTTCAGCATAACAAGCGGCTTTCTATATAGTAGTATGTTACTGATGTCAGCTATGGTCTGTATACCATATACATGTAGTAAATAAAGATATTATTTTTATTATTAACTACTCGTGTTATTTCCCTGTCACTCGTAGGTCTTCGTGTGTCCTCGGGTCTGATTCTTGTTACCAGTAGTACCGGTTACCAGTAGTACCGGTTACCAGTAATACCGGTTACCAGTAGTACCGGTTACCAGTAGTACCGGTTCCCAGTAGTACCGGTTACCAATAGTACCGGTTACCAGTAGTACCGGTTACCAGTACTGTGGCGCTGGTGAAGGCTCACTACTGCTCTAACATGACCATTTACTTCCGACAGTCCTACAGTTAACTTGGTTGGTTCATTGTCAGCTGATCATGGAGCAGGTGCTGAATGCAACGTGAATCCACAAATTTCAGTTTGTCACAGCGTAGTGTCAAGTTGAATCCTACTCTTTTACATTGCTTCACCAATTTGTTTTCAAAAAACTGTGTTGTCTTCGCCCACACGGCATCAGCACGAAGATTGTTCACTTCTTACATAATTCAGCTTGTGAAAAAAATTGTTTAGGAACATTTGAGTTGCATATTTTGACTCGATATTTCATTCCTTTTTTTTTTATTTGTTTCTTAGTGACGATACAAGTTTGATTACTGTTCCATGAAGCCTCGTCGGAAACTTTTAGTGTTGTATGTGATTTGGTGACCAAAACTGTATGTTTTAACAAGTGCATCATAAAGTGATAGCTACTTGGTGTTTTGTACCCGAAGATTCTTCTCTTACTTTTGTTACTTTATTGCAAAACACTTTTGTATTCAAGTTCCAGATTGTTTCATCCAAATTTTATAAGATTCTAGTCAGCATTCAGGCTTATTTTCCACATATTCGACCAGATCGCTCAGAACACTGAAAAATTGTGGTTTAGATGCTGCCATAATCCCCAATTTTTGCATCTACAAATTTTGCTGTCGTAGATGTCAACTCTATCTAAATCATTTAAGCACATTGTGAGGAGGATTGAACCATGAACATATACTATATGAACTCCACACAGTACGTCTCGTCACTCGAACAACTCTACTGAGTATCTCTTTCCTGTCTCTGAGTTATTCACTGTTCCAGGTATGAAGACTCTCTTGTACCGTGTTCTATTCTGCCCAGTTCTCTTTGAAAGTTTTCTGGAAACTTAGACATACTACAGTAATTTCACTTTTATTCGTCCCGGTATTTGGAAAAACAAGTAGTATTGCTACTGCTGCACGATCCGAGAAATTTATCCCGGTATTCCATTAACCCAGTCTCCTCTACCTCAATGCATGCAAAAGGAAGAGTGGACGGTGTTCGTACACTTACAGTAGAGAAAAATATAAATACCTGTATGTGTACTCCATGGGGAAGAGGAACAGAATTCTTCCTCTGTAAGTCATGCATGTCTTAAGAGGCGGCTACAATGCCGGGAGCAAGGAGCTAGTAATCCCTTCTCCTGTATATATTACTAAATGCAAATGGAGAAACGTTCGTTTTTCCTCTTGGGCCACCCTGCCTCGGTGGGATACGGCCGGTGTGTTAATAGATAGATGTATACGAATATGTATGTTCGTGAGTATGAAGTTCTGTACAAACCAGCAAATCCTGGTGGAAGCACTAATGTCCATACAGGGGCGGTAGATAGAGGAGAAACAAAGAAAAAAATGCACCACCAGCGAACGCAGCTGCAATAAATTCTAGCAAACAGAGCTCCAATCTGTGCAAATTCTATGCCTTGTGTATGTGCAGGCACGGTATATCTGGTAAAACAGGTGGGACATGCGCCTTTGATTATCCCAAAATATGCTGCACCCACATGCCAACAGGAGAGTGCAACTCCCCTTCCTGTAACTTATTTCACCCCGAAATGTGTCACTCGTCTCTCCATGAAAGAAACTGCCACAAAGCATACTTCCAGGCACATCATTTAAAGGGAACAAGAGGACACAGACCAGCCAGACTATACAAAACAAGAGACAGGAGCCATAACCTCTCCAGGGAAAGAGGTGTTTTGGAGCCAGGAAGGAAGGAAACAAAATGGCAAGAAATGACTTCAATCTTACACCAACTGAAAACACTTCTGGAGCAGAGGCACGGTCATTAGCCTTCACTCCAAAACAACAGATATTAGAGCCGGCAAATGAAACTCCCCTAAATTCCACTAATATAACGACTTTTGTCTTTGCAAACATACAGGGTCGAAAGCCGTTAACAAACAACATAATCCCTTACATCAAGTGACTGCTCACAGAGTCAAATGCAATGTTTACAGCATTCACAGAGACCCACACAAAGGATCATTTTGACATCGAAATATGGATCACAGATAATAACCTATTCAGATGCGACAAGTCTCCAGATGTAACTTCCCAGCATTTGCGAGAGCAGCTTTTGAAAATTGACTACTGTCTGGAAAATCTCCCAACTCCTGCCAACTTGAGACACCTAAAATGGAGGAGTGTAGCAAATAATATTTCAGCAGAGATCACCCCAGGAGGCAGCTCAGATGAAAATTCACACACACATGAGCTATTAAATCTCTGCACCAAATTCACCTTAAACCAGTCAATATTAGAGCCTACAAGACGCTAACCTCATCTTCACTAACAACGACGATCTGATACGTAAAATAACCGTATCGAAGACAATACACTAAAATCACAACATAATAGAGGTACAGACATGTATGCACAGGGTTTCTGACCAGCAAAATGTGATCATTTATGAGGGTGTCTTTACAAAATTCAATTTCAGTTACAAAAACACAGTGGGAATAAGTCAACCATGTCCTAAATGAAACAATCCGGGAAGATATTCTAAACAACATGGATCCGAACTTTTGCCTAGAAAAAATGAACTCTGTGGCTCTTGAGATCTGCTCAAGACACATTCCATTAAGAAAAAGAAAGAGATGTAAACTAGAAAGAGAGAGACGCTCCCTATACAGACAAAGGCGAAG
>NC_091300.1:60417632-60560132 GCF_038502225.1 Cherax quadricarinatus | reverse complement strand
AGCTGGAAGTTAAAGACTCAAATGAGACACAGCAGTTGCAGAATTAGAGGTCCAGTGGCGCTAATGGAACAACATTTAGAGGCACCCCTTCAGGGAGCGCCGCCCCCTTCCCCTCGCTGCTGTCAGCTATTGTAGTGGTGAAAATTAAATTTTAACATTAGAGCCGGATGTACGATTGATTGTTTGACTGTCGCTGTTAGCATGTTGTAGAATAAATTGGTTTTTCAGAAAATAAACATTAAACAAAATGCTAGAACTTAAAAAAAAATTGCATATTGATTTCATTAGTGAGAAAGTTCGTGTAGAATGCAAATAAATATTTACCACATATCATCAAACGTTATACATAGGAACGTATCATGACCCACCGAGGATTATGAAACAAATAGTCATGAATCTTAGCAATTACTCAGGTCAAGAGGGATGTCAGGAAGTAATTTTTTAGCCTTTAAGTGATTAAAAGTGGAATGACCTCTATGATGAAGTGGTTGAGGCCGCTCCGAATACAGTTTAAAAAGAGGGAAGACTAAGGCCAACGAGGTTACAAGGAAGTCAATCTGACAAGCATCAGATTGACTTCCTTGACTTCTGCAAAAACATATAATTGATTATTCAAATACACAAACACAGACAGACAGACAGACAGACAGACACAGACAGACACAGACAGACAGACACACACACACACACACACACACACTCATGGAGCAGGGAGAGAGAGAGGACCTAGTAGCGGTCAGTGAATAGGCGGGGCCAGGAGCCATGTATCGACCCCTGAAACCACAAATAGGTGAGTACAAATAGATGAGAATACACACACACACACATACAAACACAGATTGGACCTAGTATTCACCTTGAATAGTTCAGATACTGAGGACATCACATATGAAAGACCCCTTGGGGCCAGCGATCATGTGGTTCTGAGCTTCGAATACATACTAGAGTTACAAGTGGAGAGGGAAGCAGGAAGGGCAGGAAAAATGAAGCCAAACTACAAAAGAGACTACACAGGCATGAAGAATTTCCTGCTCGGGGTTCAGTGGGACAGAGAACTGGCTGGGAGGTCAGTAAACGAGATGATGGAATATGTGACAACAATATGCAAGGAAACTGATGAGAGGCTTGTACCAAAGGGTAACAGGAATAACGAGAATGCCAGGATGAGTCCTTGGTTCACCCAAAGGTGTAGTGAGGCCAAAACCAAGTGTGCTAGAGAATGGAAGAAGTATAGAAGGCAAAGAACCCAGGAGAATAAGCAGAGAAGTCGCCGATGATTATGCACTGGTAAGAAGGGAGGTCCAACGACAATACAAAAATGACATAGCAGCGAAAGCCAAATCTGATCCAAAGCTGTGTACAGCCACATCAAGAGGAAAACAACAGTCAAGGACCAGGTAATCAGGCTAAGGAAGGAGGAGAGATCACAAGAAACGACCGTGAAGTATGTGAGGAACTCAACAAGAGATTCAAAGAAGTGTTCACAGAGGAGACAGAAGGGGCTCCAGAAAGACGGTGAGGTGGGGTACACCACCAAGTGCTGGACACAGTGCACACAACCGAGGAAGAAATGAAGAGGCTTCTGAGCGAGCTAAACGCCTCGAAGGTGATGGGGCTGGATAACATTTCTCCATGGGCCCTGAGAGAGGGTGCAGAGGCGCTATGTGTATCCCTAACAACAATATTCAAAACATCTATCGAAACAGGAAGATTGCCTGAGGTATAGAAGACAGGAAATGTAGTCCCAATTTTTAAAAAAGGGAACAGTAAAGAAGCACTAAACTATAGACCAGTGTCACTGACAAATATAGTATGCAAAGCCATGTAGAAGATTATCAGGAGAAGAGTGGTGGAACACTTAGAAAGAAATGAGCTTAACAGCAGCCAACACGGTTTCAGGGACGGGAAATCCTGTGTCACAAACCTACTGGAGTTCTATGACAGGATGACAGCAGTAAGACAAGAGAGAGAGAGGAGGTGGGTAGACTGCATTTTCCTGGACTGGAAGGAGTTTGACACTGCTCCACACTAGAGATTAGTGCAAAAACTGGAGGACCAAGCAGGGATAACAGGGAAGACACTACAATGTGCCAGGAAATACCTGTCAGGAAGACAGCAGCGAGTCATGGTACGTGGCAAGGTGTCAGTCTGCACCTGTGACGAGTGGGGTTCCACAGGGGTCAGTCCTATGACCGGTGCAGTTTCTGGTATTTGTGAACGACATGACGGAAGGAATAGACTCCGAAGTGGCCCTGTTTGCAGATGATGTAAAGATGATGAGAATTCATTCAAACAAGGATCAGGCAGAACTACTAAGGGATCTGGACAGGCTGCAGGTCTGTTCCAGCAATTGGTTCCTGGAGTTCAACCCCACCAAATGCAAAGTAATGACGATTGGGGATGGGCAAAGAAGATTTCAGACGGAGTACAGTCTAGGGGGGCCAGAGACTACAAACCTCACCCATGGTAAAAGATCTTGAGGTGAATATAGCATCAGGCATATCAGGTGCACACCAACCAAATAACTGCTGCAGCATATGGGCACCTAGCAAACCTAAGAACAGCATTCCGACATCTTAATAAGGAATCGTTCAGGACCCTGTACACTGCACACGTTAGGCCCATATTGGAGCATGCGGCACCAGTTTGGAACCCACGTCTAGCCAAGCACGTAAAGAAAATAGAGAAAGTCCAGAAGTTTGCAACAAGACTAGCCCCAGAGCTAAGGGGTATGTCCTACGAGGAAAGGTTAAGGGAAATCAACCTGACGACACTGGAGGACAGGAGAGATAGGGGGGACATGGTAACGACATATGAAATACTTAGAAGAATTGACAAGGTGGGGAGAGACAGAAGTTGAAGACACAGATGAATCACAGGGATGTTAGCAAGTATTTTTTCAGCCACAGAGTAGTCAGGAAGTGGAATAGTTTGGGAAGCGATGTAGTGGAGGCACGATCCATTCATAGTTTTAAGAAGAGGTATGATAAAGCTCATGGTTCAGGGAGAGTAACCCAGTAGCGGCCAGTGAAGAGGCGGGGCCAGGAGCTATAACCCAACCCCTGAAACCACAACTAGGCACACACACACACAAGACCAACAACGCCAATTCCAAATTATCATAATATAAAATTTATAAAATAGATGAAATTTTGACATGTATCAGCACAAAGCTTAAGTTATGTAGGATTTTAATTCTATGAATGATGAGACGACGGAATGAAGTAATGTGAAGGAAGAGGTGGGTAAAGTGCGAGGAAGAAGGGGCGAGTAATGGTGGTGGAAGGGGAAAGGATAGGAAGGAGAATGGAAAGAGAGATAATTTTAGAGATAAAGAGACGATAAAGTGGTAGAAGGAAAGAAGAAAAGATTAAGTGAAAGAAGTGGTACAGAAGAGAAAGGGAAGGAGACAGAGTGAGAGAGTGAAGGTCATCGTGTTCCCTGCCTGTAAGTTTTATAACAATAAAAATGCTTTCAAATGAGCTGACGTAGGTAACAGCTCTTAGCTTGTAAATAAAGTTAGGAATCCTTAACCTGTAAATAGCTTGTCAATAAAGCTAGGGATCCTTAACCTGTAAATAGCTTGTCAATAAAGCTAAGGATCCTTAACCTTGTCAAACCCTGGGTAAAAAAAAAAAGGATTGCGGTAGATAACGTAACGTAAACTCCAGGTATCTGTGGACCAGCGAAATAAAATGTTCAGCAGACTTTACCTCATCGATGTCATTATACTGATGAAGTGATGTTCTTATGAGAGAGAGACAGAGACAGAGACAGAGCTACAGAGACGAGACAGACAGACATACAGAGGGAGAGGTACTGGCAGAGAGACAGTGAGACTGTAGATGAGTGATGAACATACAAGGTCTGGAGAAAATAGAAGCTAGAGTCAACAGTGATGTCGGAAGAAGAAACATTATTAATGTGAGAGAGACAGAATTGTATATTTGTTTGTATTCTTATTTATGAGGTATGTAGACCAGGTTAACATAAAACAATGAGTGCAGGAGTATCAGAAATGTGGATGGGAAGTTCTTAAACACGAAGACAGGAGTGTTAGTGATGGTAGTGACTGTGACAGTGACTGTGACAGTGACTGTGACAGTGACTGGTGTGGTAAGGATGTAGGTAGTTAGTGGCAGAGATGATATGTATGTTAGAGGATCATTGATTAATCTAGTACTGAAATAAGAACGAAAGAAAATTGAAGGAATTTATACTCAGGATTAACCAAGAAAGTCAACATTTGCTCCCTACTGTCTTTTATATCTTTCTAAATTATTAAACATTTAGAGCTGTATTTAATACTTTTTCTCCTTTGCACGAAAAAAGCTTGAAAAAAATAAGTTTTATAAACTTATTTTATTACAATGTTTTCCTAACTATAGTTTACCCTTTGAGTTTGTAATAAATAAATTAAACTATCCTGCTAAGTAACTGCGTAAAACCTTTTATGTGATCTCTGGTTCTTATCTCTCTCCTTACTTTCCGAGGACTAACAAAGGATCTGTACCTTGACGAGTAAAACTACATAAAACTACGCAAATCCCAGTATATTCTCTTGTAATGAACACGTTTAATTAAACATGAATTAAGATTACCTCTGTTGCAAACTTGCCATTATCAACCTGCCTCCCATCTATGATATACAGTTGAGGATGTACATCTGCCTCTGTTTTCATTTCTTACCTATATAATTACTAATTTTTCTAAACTTAAAATTATTCAGTATCATAAGAATTTAAATTAAGATTATCTCTTGCTTCTTACTTGACATAAAACTAACTTTTTCTTGACTTAAGATTACCTTTTTATCGATAGAAGATTATCTCTTTTCTTGGCTTACCTCTTTTCACTGTTGCTAATAAGCGAAATAAGATTACCACATTTCCCAATAAGAAATAACAATTAAAAATATAAATTTTTATTAAAACACTGGCACCAAAGACCAGCGGGACATCTGCTTGACTGATTCAGCCCAGAGAACAAAATGTTATAAACGAAGAGCACAGATACAGATCCGAAACACTGAGGGGGTTACAGCGAGCGACACCGAGTTGGCCATAGCGTCTGGGTGATCCCTTCCCTTACAGTGACTTTAATGGTGCCTACCTGGTTCAGTTGGTCATAAAGAACACGACTTTAGGAAAATATTGGCTATAGAAGATTTATTGGCCACAACAATGGCTGTCGTTGCGATATATTTCCCACTCCTTTAGAAAGTTTCGATGCGTATGTGAGATTTTCGACTTTTCAAACTGTACTGTTCGTTAACATGATACATTCATTGAAGTAAAACTCACCTTAAATGCCTATATCAAAAGATTCATGCTATATAATCGCCTGAACATTTATGTGTGTAGATCACAGATGCCACGACAGTAGCAGTGTCAGAATGAGAGCTAATAAATCCAATTATTTGTATTTATTATTTATTACACCAACTGAAAACACTTCTGGAGCAGAGGCACAGTCGTTGGCCTCCACTTTAGAACAACAAATATTAATGCCAGCAAATAAGACCCTCCTAAATTCCATCAATATAACGATATTTATCTCTGCAAACATACAGGGTCTAAAGCCGTCAACAAACAACAAAATTCCTTACATCAAGGGACTGCTCACGGAGTCAAATGCAATGTTTGCAGGTGTCACAGAGACCCACGTAAAGGATCATTTTGATAACGAAATATGGATCCCAGGGTGTAAACTATTCAGATGCGACAGTCTAAACAGGAAACAAGGGGGAAGGGGGGCTTGTACGTCAGAGAGTCGCTTATTTGCAAAGAACTACTAAACACTTCAAATGATATAGTTAAAGCTTTGGCAATGAAGACTGAGAGCCAAAACTATGTGATTATCGTTGGATACAAGCCTCCGGATGCAGCTTCCCAGCAATTCCAGGTACAGCTTTTGCAAATTGACCACTCTCTGGAAAATCTCTCAACTCCTGCATCAAACATCTTGCTACTGGGAGATTTCAACCTGAGACACCACAGGAGGCAGCTCAGAAGAAAATTCACAAACACATGAGTTATTAAATCTCTGCTCCAAATTCACTTTAAACCAGCAAATAGAAGTACAGACATGTATGCACAGGGATCCTGACAAGCAAAATGTGATCAGTTATGAGAGTGTCTTCACAAAATTCAGCTTCAAAAACAAAAATATACAACGGGAACAAGTCAACCATGTCCTAAATGAAACAATTTGGGAAGATATCCTAAATATCACAGATCCGAATCTTTGCCTACAAAAAATTAACTCTGTGGCACTTGAAGTCTGCTCAAGGCACATTCCATTAAGAACAAAGAGAAGATGTAAACTAGAAAGAGAGAGACGCTTCCTAGACAGACGAAGACGAAGAATCACAGAGCTGCTGAGAGTGGGTCCAATATATCTGTAATATGAAGAGTAGGCACTTAAGGAATCTTACAAGAGACAAGAATCTCAGGAATAACTAAAGGCCATAAAGGAAATTGAAAAAAAATACTTTACTCTTATGTAAAATCTAAGGGTAAAGCAACATCCAGTATTAAGCCTCTGCTTAGGCGAAATGGGACCTACACAGATGACAGCAATGAAATGTTTGAGATAGTAAAGACCCAATACGACTCAGTTTTCAACGAGCCGTTAACCAGACTAAGGGTCGACAAGCTCAGTAATAAAGAATTCTTTATGACTGAGATCCTAAATTTGGTCATCTTAAAAATCACTGACATTAACCTAACATCATAAGACTTTGAAAAGGCAATATATGATATGCCCATACACTGTGCCCCAGGCCCGGATTCATGGAACTCTACCTTCATCAAGAACTGCAAGGAGCTCCTGTCACGTGCCTTCAGCATTCTTTGGGGAGGGAGCATGGACACAGGGGTCATCCCACACTCGCTAAAGACGACAGACATAGCCCCATTCTACAAAGGTGGCAGTAAAGCAACTGTAAAGAACTGCAGACCGATAGCACTAACATCCCATATAAAAATCTTTGAAAGGGTTCTAAGAAGCAAGATCATCTACAACCTAGATACCCATCAGTTGCACAACCCAGGGCAACACGGGTTTCGAGCAGGTCGCTGCTGTCTGTCCCAGCTACTGGACCACTATAACAAGGTCCTGGATGTTTTAGAGGATAAACAAAATGCAGATGTAATATACACAGACTTTGAGAAAGCCTTCGACAAATGCAACCACGGTGTAATAGCGTACAAAATGCGGGATAAAGGAATAACAGGAAAAGTTGGCAGACTCATCTATAACTTCCTAACAAATAGAACACAAAGGTACAGTACTCACTCCCATCCTGTTCCTCATCCTCATATCTGACATGGAGTTGTAAGTCATAACTCCGTATCTTCCTTTGCAGATAACACCCGAATTGCCATGACTGTGTCCTCCATCGAAGACACCGCAAGACTCCAAGCTGACATCAACCAAATCTTCTAAGGGACACTCAAACCAATATGAAGTTCAGTGACGAGAAATTTCAATTATTCAGATATGGAAAACTTGGGGAAATTAAACTATATCAGGGTAGACGACAAATTCTAACCATACAATAGAGCGAAAGAACAATGTGAAGGACCTGGGAGTGATAAAGTCAGAGGGTCTCACATTCAAGGACCACAACAATGTATCTACGGTATCTGCTAGAAAATTGATAGGATGGATAATGAGAACCTTAAAAACTAGGGACGCCAAGCCCGTGATGATTTTCATCAAGTCGCTTGTTCTTTCTAGACTGGAATACTGTTGTACACTAACTGCCCCCTTCAAGGCAGGCGAAATTCATGACCTGGAGAGTGTACAAAGAACTTTCACGGCAAACGTAAGTACGATTGTGGCATGCAAAGAGTACGTAACCTTTATTCGGCGCATGGACACACCCTCATTTACAGGCTATCTCCCCCAACCAGCGAACCAGGTTGCTAAGAGTTGATGATGGGGCCCCATCGTTCAACTAGTGACCAGGTTCTAGCCAATAAGGTGGGATTGACAATCGCAGAGGTTATGTGGATACCGCTCTCCTGTCTGCCCTTGTCATTCCCATTCTAGAGCTGGTTGAAGCACGGTCTGCTATCTTGTGGCTTCTATTTCTGCCTTGCTTACCGTGGAGTGCACTATATTTATCACTGTACATAGTGTACATATTGCTGTTATAAATTGGTGAAGGATAATATAAGTCTAAACTTTTTCTACTGTGTTTATTTGCTCCCATTACACCTGGGATAACAGGCCATTTGAAATCCTAGGTTGTAATATGGGGGCCTGTCCGGGAGCTGGACTTAGAGAAACGGTTGAGCTTAGGGTGAAGCTTGTAGCAGGAACATTGTGTAGCTTGCTGTTTCGCTTCGCTTTACAAATTTTGCGTGTCAGTTGCTTATGATCAGCCTTGCTATTGTGTGATCGTTCAACAGCTCGCTACTAGCTTGTTCAGTGTGCTCGCTTCGCTACGGTCAATCTTGTGTGCAGTCGGCTTTGCTTGTATGCGTATTCTGCAATCGTACTGTGCATAGCTAAGCGTGTTCTGCAAATTAACGTGTTATGTTGGGGTATTCGTACTGTGCATAGCGAATAACTTATGCCACCTAGACGAGTCAGACGCCTGGTGTCGGCATATACTTTGCATAACCTACCTAAATTGTCCCTACAGCGTTGTTGGCAAATTGCTCGTTCCATTGGCATTCCCTATAAACGCACTCTCACAGCTGCGCAACTGCGTTCACTTATTGCTGACATACTTATTGAAGAAGAGATGGCACATCAAACTCCTCCCTCTACGGGAGCTAGGGAAAAAACTCTTATGTTCTCGCATGAGGAAGATGATACACCTACGGAGCAAAATGGTCAGTATGGTGCAGCTGGGTTGTCTCGAGGTGAATCAGCGTCGTTGGCACTTGAGCTGGCAAAAATCACGCTGGAGCAAACTAGGGAACAGAGAGCATTCGCAAGGGAAGAATTTGATAGGGAAAGAGAAAGGAGGCAGTTTTCGCATTCTGTAAACGATTTCAGTTTACAAAAAGCAGTACAGCTTGTTCCCCGCTTCAATGAGGCCGAACCAGAGCAATTTTTCGAAAGCTTCGAAAATCAGGCTCGAGCCTTGAGGTGGCCGGAACAGCACTGGGCAGCGTTGGTTCATACAGCATTATTGGGTAAGGCACAGGAATTTACGTCGGTATTAACTGACGCTGAATTCTCTGATTATCAAGTAGTGAAGACCACAGTGTTGGGAGCATATACATGTATCCCAGCTAAATATCGTAAGACCTTCAAATTGAACAGGCGGCAGCTTGGTCAATCCCTGGTGGACTTTGTGAGACAGCAAACCAAAGCTTTTACCAGCTGGTATAAAGCGAGTGGTGTCTCTAACTTTGAGGAGCTGGTGCAGCTTATTCTGATTGACAACCTGCTGGAGTCTGTGGGACCAGAGGTTCGTGTCTTTCTGCAGGATCGTGACTTAACCACTGCATTGGAGGCGGCCAGGTTGGCTGATACCTTCGAAACGAACCGCTCCTTGTCCGAGCGGTCCCGTCTCTCTTTTCAACAGTCTGGCGTGAGCAGAGATCGACAACATTGGAGAATGAAGTGCCAGCCGGAGGGAGAGCGTCTACGTCATCCAACCAAGTCACCTGGTGAGCCACGCTTCTCAACATATGGTCCCCCTGCGGAGAGGCAAACTACTTATGGAGCATCTCGACAACAATATCCAGAGAGGCACCAGCCAGAACGACACCACTTGCAACGTCATCAGGGAGTAAAGGGCAAGCCTGTCGTCTGCTTCAGGTGCAATAAAGTAGGTCACATCAGTTCCAACTGCCCCCAAAAACCTCAACCCATCGGGAAAATCTCTAATATCCCTAGTAACATGTCCCCTAGAGAAGTAGAAAAAGGTATGGCCCCTTATTATTGCGAAAGTCTTATTTCCCTTCAGGAAAACTCAGAACCAACTAAAGTAAATACCTTTAGAGATACTGGAGCATATTGCTCACTTGTCAGAGAAGGAATATTACCCCTTTCAGAGAATACTTCCTTGAATTCCTCAGTTTTATTGGAAGCCTATGGAGGAGCTATATATTCAGTTCCTTTGCATAAAATTTATGTACAGTGCAAATATTACACTGGGTACTTGACTGTAGGTATCTCAAAAGGATTTCCCATGAAAAATGCCATGTTATTACTGGGTAATAACATTACTACTGTTACTTCGTGTCCTGAACCTATAATGATTAATGCTTCTCCAGTGTTGGCCATAACTCGGGCAACATCCCAAGGGTTGTCTGGGGAGAATGTTGACCTATCCTTGGACGACTCCGATCTCGGAATAGCCACGTTGTTTTATGAGACACACCGGCCGGAGTCTCGTAAATCAAGTGAACAGACCCCGATCAAGCCTTCCTATTCCCAGGTTGCAGGATTGCCAGATGTCTCTGTTTCCATGCCCGAGGGACTGTCCTTCCGGGAGGAACAACGAAAGGACCCTTCTTTAAAATTCGCTTTTCAGGCAGCCATGGGTAAATCCTCTTGGGGTCATCCAGTCAAGTATGAAGTTAAAAATGATTATTTGGTTTGCACTGAGACTGGTAAGGAGAAAGAGGGCCGGCAATTATACGACAGGTTAGTGGTTCCAACCAAGTATAGACCTCAGATATTAAATATAGCTCATAATACGTCATCAGGATGTCACTTAGGAATTACAAAAACCTTGTATAGAATCACAAAAGAATTTTATTGGCCAAAATTAAAGAAAGATGTGAAGAATCATATTAGGTGTTGCCGAGAATGTCAGCAAGTTGGAAAACCTGGACATTCCATTAAACCTGCACCTCTCCAACCCATACCTGCTGATGGAGAACCTTTTGCAGATTTAATTATAGATTGTGTAGGTCCACTACCTAAGTCAAAGTCTGGAAATCAGTATTTATTTACAATTATGGATAAAGTAACCAGATATCCTGAAGCGATCCCAATGCGTAGTATCAATACTAAAGCTATTCTCAAAGCTTTAACAAAATTCATTTCTTGTTTTGGCATTCCTAAAACTATACAAAGTGATCAAGGTACTAACTTCACTGCCAAAGCATTTAGGGAAGTATTAACTAGGTTAGGGATAATTCACAACTTATCCACTGCCTATCACCCTCAGTCCCAAGGCGCCTTGGAAAGATTCCACCAAACATTAAAAACAATGATGAGAAGTTTTTGCATGCACTTTCCGACAGATTGGGATGAATCTCTACCGTTGTTGCTGTTCTCAGTACGAGAGACGGTGCAAGAGTCTACAGGGTATAGTCCGTTTGAGCTGATCTTTGGGCACAATGTACGAGGTCCTCTTCGGGTGCTCAAAGAAGGATGGATGGGAGAAGACGTAAGCTCAGCACTCTACAACCCGTCTTCAAGGTTGCAGGTGGCACGTGAGTTAGCCACGGCTAACCTAAAGATAGCTCAAAGTAAGATGAAACAGAGGTATGACAAAAGTGCACAATTCCGCTCCTTCCATCCAGGAGACAAGGTGTTGGTGCAGGAACCTATACCTGGCCACACCTTGAAAGCTAGATTTACGGGACCTATGCAGATAGTAAGTAGATTATCTGATTTAAATTATGTGGTAGCTCCCATTGATAAGACCTCAAAAACAAAAACTTACCACATTAATCAAATCAAGGCCTTTCATACACCAGATAAAGTCCCAGTAATGACTCTGTCCTCTACCTCTGAGGACGACTCTGACTCTTTGCACTCTATCTCTGAAATTAATACTAAACTTTCAAATTCTGTCCTCCTCAAGGATCCTAGCCTGTTAATGGATGGATTATCTGAAATACAAGCAACCAATTTAACTGAGCTTCTACAGTCATATCCTAATATTTTTTCGGATGTGCCGAAAAAATGTACGTTAGGTTACCATGATGTAGATGTGGGAAAATCTAAACCAATTAAACTCTCCCCCTACAGAGCTAATCCTGAAAAGCAAAGGCTACTTCAGCAGGAAGTAGACTTCTTGTTAGAACATGGTTTAGTGGAGGAGTCATCTAGTCCATGGGCTTCACCGTGCATCCTAGTAAAAAAGGCTGATGGAGGGTTTCGTATGTGCACAGACTACCGTAAAGTGAACGAGGTCACAATCACAGATGCTTACCCTCTTCCTCGTCTGGATGACGTAATTGACTTTGTGGGTAAGGCTACTTTTGTGTCCAAATTAGATCTCCTTAAAGGTTACTATCAGGTACCTTTGACAGATAAGGCGAAGGAAATCTCTGCCTTCGTGATTCCAGGAGGTCATTATCAGTATACAGTTACCCCCTTCGGAATGAAAAATTCCCCCTCTTCATTCCAGAAACTCATCCATCAGGCTATTAAAGGACTTGAAGGCACGGCAGCATACCTAGATGATATTGTTGTGGTGTCTGATACTTGGGATCAACACCTAATTAGACTTAAAGCTCTGTTTGAGACCTTTAAGAATTCCCAATTAACAGTTAATTTATCTAAATCTTCCTTTGGCCAGGCCACTATCACTTTTCTAGGCCATGAAGTAGGTAGTGGTAATGTTGCACCTAAACTTGCTAAAGTTCTTTCGATTAAAGATTATCCAGTTCCTCATGATAGGAAATCTCTTCAACGTTTCCTAGGCATGATAGGATTTTACAGAAGATTCTGTAAGAATTTCTCAGATATTGTAGCCCCTCTTACCTCTCTTACCAGTCATAAAGTTCCCTTTAATTGGACGTCAGATTGTAACACTGCTTTTAATAAAGCAAAAAGATTATTGTGCTCTGCACCCATTCTCCTGTCTCCAGACTTCTCCAAACCTTTTTCATTACAGGTTGATGCTTGTGAGTCTGGGGTTGGGGCGGTACTATTACAAATCGGGAACAAGGAGCTGCAGCCAATCGCATACTTTTCAGCTAAGTTCCAGCCACATCAGAGAGCTTACTCTACCATTGAAAAAGAAGCCCTCGCGCTGGTAATGGCTTTGGAGCATTTCGATGTTTATGTGGGCCAGACATCGCAGGTGGTCACAGTCTACAGTGATCACAACCCGTTAGTCTATCTCCAAGCCATGAAGAATCACAACACAAGGCTTATGCGTTGGACGCTCAGGCTGCAGCCCTACAACCTAAAAATAAATTATATTGCCGGCAAAGAAAATGTGTTGGCAGACTCTTTGTCACGAGTCTAGTTTAATATTTTATTTAGGTTAGGATGTATTTGTGGTAACCCCCCTTTCAAGCTCTTTTTTTTATCCCCTGATGTGGGTTTTTTTTTTAGTGAGGGGATACGGGCTACCGTCCGCTTGTATCTTGGACCTATGTTGGCCTATCTGACTGCTGTCTCACTCTGAGTTTAGGGTTTGGCTTTTGGTCACTAGGAAAGCTGAGCTCTATCTAAGAGTTGGATGGTGGAGAGGATAGGCGGTCCCATTATTTTGTGCCATGGCGGCACGGTTACCACTGGGAGGTGGCAGCCTAATCCTGAGCCTTCTCGGGGGTGGGGGTGTGGCATGCAAAGAGTACGTAACCTTTATTCGGCGCATGGACACACCCTCATTTACAGGCTATCTCCCCCAACCAGCGAACCAGGTTGCTAAGAGTTGATGATGGGGCCCCATCGTTCAACTAGTGACCAGGTTCTAGCCAATAAGGTGGGATTGACAATCGCAGAGGTTATGTGGATACCGCTCTCCTGTCTGCCCTTGTCATTCCCATTCTAGAGCTGGTTGAAGCACGGTCTGCTATCTTGTGGCTTCTATTTCTGCCTTGCTTACCGTGGAGTGCACTATATTTATCACTGTACATAGTGTACATATTGCTGTTATAAATTGGTGAAGGATAATATAAGTCTAAACTTTTTCTACTGTGTTTATTTGCTCCCATTACACCTGGGATAACAGGCCATTTGAAATCCTAGGTTGTAATAACGATAAAGCACATAAATTACTGGGAACGGTTGAAGGCCCTTGATTTGTATTTCCTGAAATGCAGGCGAGAAAGATGCACGATAATATACACTTGGAAAATCCTAAAAGAATTATTACCAAAATTGCACTCGAAAATCATTCCCAATGATAGCAGAAGACTCGGCAAGAGATGCAACATCCCCCTAATGAAAAACAGGGGCGCCACAAGTACACTGAGAGACAACACAATAAGTGTCAGGGGCCTAAGACTGTTCAACTGCCTCTCAGCATACATAAGGGGGATTACCAATAGACCCCTGTCTTCAAGAAGGCCCTGGACAGACACCTAAAGTCAGTACCTGACTATGCGGCGTACATCACTTTGCGTGTGGCCAGCAGTAGCAGCCTCGTTGATCATACCCTGATCCACCACGGGGCCTGGTCTCAGACCGGGCCGCGGGGGCGTTGACCACCGAATCCCTCTCCTACCATGGCAGAGTGGTCCGAAAAAAGTAAATCTTCCATCATTCACTCCATCACTGTCTTGATAGAAGCGCACTTACACTACAGTTATAAAACTGCAACATTAACACCCCTCCTTCAGAGTGCAGACACTGTACTTCCCATCTCCAGGACTCAAGTCCAGCCTGCCGGTTTCCCTGAACCCCTTAATAAATGTTACCTTGCTCACACTCCAACAGAACATCAAGTTCTAAAAACAATTTGTCTCAACTTTTAATTTCCTTCTTTTACATACCCTACTAAACTCATCCACCAACCTTTGCAAGTTCTCTTCATAATCTCCCAAGAGCATAATGTTATCAGCAAAGAGCAACTCTTAACAACTGTCACTTTGTGCTAGATTCTTTATCCTCAGTAACCTACCTCAGTAATCACATTGCATCCCTATCCTCTATATCATACGTTTTTTTCCAAATCCCTAGTGCCACAAAAACCTCCTTTACTCTTATGTAAATACTGCTCAATTATATGTTTCACTGTAAACACTTGGCCAACATTCCCTCTACCCTTCCTGAAGCCTCCTTCTTCATCTGCTCTCTGTCTTACTCTTAATTATTTTAATCATAACTCTTCCATACACGGACTTATTCCCCTATAAATTTTACACTTTCTTTTGTCCCCTTTGCCTTTATACACAGGAGCTGTGCATGCTCTCTGCCAATTCCTAGGGACCTTACTCTCATCCATACATTTATTAAATCAAAGGACCAACCGCTCCAAAACTATATCTCCCCTTGCTTTTAACGCTTCTATCTTTATCCAATCAATCCCACCTCTTTTACCCCATTTCATTCTACCCACTGCCTTACGCACTTCCCCCCACACTCACAACTGACTTTCCTCATTCCTACAAGATCTTATCGCTCCTAGGCTTTCTCAACTTATTAATCTCACTCCAAAACTATTTTATATTATCAACAAAAGTAGTTGACAGCATCTCACCCACTCCCTCATCTGCTCTCTTTTTACATTCCTTCACCATTCCCATAACCTCTCTTTTTCTCTCCATATACTCCTCTCTCCTTGTATTACTTCTGCTTTGAAAAAGCTCTTATATACTAACTTCTCTCTTACTACTCTCTTTACTCTCACCCACTTATCAGTAACCACAAACATCTGCTGAACACTACCACTATCCTCCAATAGTTGTTTATATCTTACCCTAACTGCCTCCTTCTTTAGTTTATAAACCTTCACCTCTCTCTTTCTTGCAGCTTCTATTTTCCTTGTATCCCATCTACCTTTTACTCTCACTGTAGCTATAACTAAAATGTAATCTGATATATCTGTGGCCCCTCTATAAACATACACATCCTGAGGTCTACCCAACAGTCTTATCTACCAATACAATAAATCCAAATATCTATAAAACCTCAATTTTTCTACTTCTCTATAGATGGCGGCCAAAGTGTGAGGAGCGGGGAGGTACAGTAGTAATGGCGTTGGTAACATGATGGAAGGTGTAAAACTGTTACCAATTTGTATGGTAGCTATCAAATACATTGCTACATCTCTTGCCTTTCCACAGTGTATAACGAGTCTATGCCACGTTTTACATTCCAGATATTCGCTGTTTTATACAGCTTAGTGGGAGACCCTCTTGCCCCTCTCCTTTTCTGTTGGGTCATCAAAACAAAATATCGACGACCCGACCAGAATGCTCGATATAGAGTTCCTGGATGACTGCACACCAGCGAGTACCAATCGTTCTAAAAGGCAACGCAAAGAGTAAGGAGACAAGATATAGATTTCTTCCTAAACCCCTCGAAATGAGAACTGGTGTCCTCTTGCAAAGACACCACCGAACAAGGAGTCAAGGTAGTTGACGCTACTGATTGAACTTTCCTATGTATCCCACTTGGGTCTAATGCTATTGATGAGATATTGGAACAAATCTCTGACTATAAACAGATGGAAACAGGGATCAGTGACACAATTATGCCTGTGATGCCTTTTACCTCCTCACCGGGTGCCTAACTCTTCCATTCAATTTTTAACGATGTTCTCTATCGATTGTCAGCGAGCCCAAACTAGGATAGCACGACTTCCCCTTAAATTTCTAAAGTTTTCCCTGGATGACTCGTAGCTGGAGTAATCTACACCTACAGCCAGATTAGGCTGATTGATCATGTACACATCTCAGATTACCTTGCCAGCATTCTGACCCTCTTCCAATGGCTCCAATGAACTAGAGAAGAAAAATCTACTAGAACTTATATGCTAACTGGTCGGGGTAGATGACCCCAGCTACACTAGTTTCACCGGCATTTGGGAAACCCTTTCTGAACAGATGAAACTGTACAATATTGGCATGGACACTTGGACACTGAGGACTATAGTGCAATTCTAGAAACTGTACAAACTGAGAACACACCTACCAAAAATTCTACCCAACCAAAAGCGAAATTGTGCAAATTCTATAAATGGGGAATCTGTAAGCATGGAATATCAGGAAAAACAAGTGGGACATGCAACTTTAATGTCCCATATCATAAAAAAAATCTTTGAAAGAGTGCTAAGAAGCGCGACTGGAAACCACTTGGTATCCCAAAAACTGCACAATCCAGGGAAACACGGGTTCAGAGCAGGTCGCTACTGCCTCTCGCAACTACTGGATCACTATTACAATTTTCTTGGATGCACTAGAAGAAAATCAGAATGCAGATGTAATATACACAGACTTTGCGAAAGTCTTTGACAAGTGCGATCATACTGTAATAGCGAACAAAATAAGGGTCAAAGGAATAACTGGCAAAGTGGAGAGATGGATTTTCAGCTTTCTAACCAATCGAGCAGAAAGAGTAATGGTAAACAGAGTTAAATCGGAAGCTGCCATAGTGAATAGCTGTGTTCCACAAGGCACAGTACTCGCCCCCATCCTGTTCCTCATCCTCATTTCAGAGAGAGAGATGCAATCTACAGCACCGTGTCATCCTTTGCAGACGACTGAGAGACTCTCATCTATCGAGGACACGACTAACCTCCATGAAAATATAAACCAAGTTTTCCAATGGACAATGGAATACAATGTGATGTTCAATGAAGACAAATTCCAACTACTCCTTTATGGAAAACTGGAGGAGATAATAATTCGAGCTGAGTATACTACAAACTCGCAGAGTTTGTAGTATACTCGCTCAGAGAACGAGGTAAACAAAATTATTTCACTTGATTTAACGAGAATAAAAATTTCACGCAACTTTACATTAAATAATCCTGAGATTTGCTCTCTTGCATCTGAATTTAACTCTCTGCATAGTCTACGTTTTGTACCTCTTTTGAATATTTGAAGATAAGCCATTGAGGGATTTGGAAGCCTTTCAAGCAAGTCCATGATGCTAGGAAAGGGTTCAAGAACTTCAGTAATATGGCACGTAAACATGCCAATTGTTTCAAGAATTTGGTCCCCTTTACCGTACAGAATTGTCGAAAATTTGAAGGCAATTGGATAAGGCGTTCTCGAATTACGAGCAAAAAAGAAAAAAGTTGAATAAGAAAATAAAAAGAATCAAACAACCTTTCAAAGGTATCCCTTCGGGGATACCTAATTAGGAAGAAAGACGATACCTAATTAGGCTGAAAGAGGCAGGAAACAAAGTAAACATCTATTTCAAACTCACAATATACTTTCGTATACCTGCCTGGCGAAGTATATGAAGGAAAGGCTGACAAATGTTACCAGCAATCTACTGCACAGTCATTCCTGAAGTAAATAGGATGAATGCTTTTCAGAGGCTTTTGCCTTTCATAGAACTCTTGTGCGGTTCTCAGCACCCAAGTGCTTACTTCCACGCTGTCCCCTTCGCTAAGTCCCAATCTACACATTCCTCTCCGGCCGTTACCAGGGTTGCTAATATTTGATGTGATTGTCAACTGTCGTAATAATATTACTGATTGCCTCACGAAATAGTTCATGGAACAAATGCAGTCAATAAATATCGCATGGAACAAAGGCATTATCAGTGGATAAATAAACATGAATCTACTCTTTAATAAATATATATAGAATGATTATCAAAATAGAGTCATTTATAGTTCCTGGAGGAGTCAACATCTTATGCACAGGAAATTTCAGAAATATAATATTTCAGAATGTTGACGTTAAAGTTAATATTTTCCTCTTATTCTGTACTCAACTTGATGTTTAGGATCACCATTTTTGACTATATTAAACATGTAAATTACAATGATTTACATTCTATATAATGTGAATTCTAAAATTCTGTGATTTATTATCATGGATTGATGCTATACCCACAAATCAGGTAGAATTTTTTGTCTCTAGGAAAGAGTTGATATCTTAAGAGCAAAAGATAATTATAGCTATAAAAAAAATCATAGGCCATATTAAAACTGTCTTCAAATGTGATTTCTTTTTCAGAGGTGAATATTACCAGTATGGCGTCAGGGCCATTTTTTCATGACTCACGAAATCGTAATGACACGATTGCAAACAAACCATACCATGGGTGGAGATAGAATCCACGGTCCTGGTTCAGTGGCTAACGCGACGGTCTGGAGTTTTGAGACACTCTGATCGCGAGTTCTATCCCCACCCGTGGAATGGTCCATTTTTTCATGTTAGATTTTTAAAAAAAATTTAAGTTAATTTACATTGACTCAATTTAACTGCTACATTAATACATTTGCAACGTAATAATTTTTTTATCTCGAGTTATAGATGTTACATATTGCACTAATATGTTTCAATATCCAAAATGTTACTTTAGCAAAATCGAAATATTATATTTTAAATGTAACATATTTCCATGTAAAAGAAACCATAAGTTACATTTACCTAATGTTTTAATCTATTAATGTAATAGATATTCAGGTTATAGTGAGTTACAAGAAACATTGTTAAGTTGAGTTACATTTCCAGTATTTGAATATTTTCTGCTGTTATGTAAATTAAAAGTTATTTATTTACACAATAGTCATGTTACATGTTAAGCTTTCAGTGCATAACATTTGTTAAATTTTATGCTTGTACCACCTGCCCTTCCCTCCCCTCCTTCCCTTCCCTTCCCTCCCTTCCCTCCCTTCCCTTCAATTCTCTTCTCTTCTCTTCTCTTCTCTTCTCTTCTCACATCACCTCACCTCTACGACTCTTAATTCCCAACATTCACAGCTTAATTTCTCCCCCAATCTCTCTTTGTTTCATCCCCTCTCCCATTTATTTTACCATAACGCCCACTTTGTTTTACCCCCTCCCCCCTGCACCCATCTCACCCCATACTATCTGTTTCCCCTGCACCCATCTCACCCTATACTCCCTGCCCCCCCCTGAACCAATCTCACCCCATACTCTCTCCCCCCTGCACCCATCTCACCCCATACTCTCTCCCCCCCTGCACCCATCTCACCCCATACTCTCTCCCCCCTGCACCCATCTCACCCAATACTCTCACCCCCCTGCACCCATCTCACCCCATACTCTCTCCCCGCTGCACCCATCTCACCCCATACTCTCTTTCCCCCTGCACCCATCTCACCCTATACTCTCTCCACCCCTGCACTCATCTCACCCCATACTCTCTCCCCCCTGCACCCATCTCACCCATACTCTCTCCCCCCTGCACCCATCTCACCCATACTCTCTGCCCCCCCCTGCACACATCTCACCCCATACTCTCTCCCCTCTGCACCCAACTCACCCCATACTCTCTCCCCCCTGCACACATCTCACCCCATACTCTCTCCCCCCCTGCACACACCTCACCCCATACTCTCTCCCCCCCTGCACACATCTCACCCCATACTCTCTGCCCCCCCCTGCACACATCTCACCCCATACTCTCTCCCCTCTGCACCCATTTCACCCAATACTCTCTCCCCCCTGCACCCATCTCACCCCATACTCTCTCACCCCCTGCACACATCTCACCCCATACTCTCTCCCCCCCCTGCACACATCTCACCCCATACTCTCTCCCCCCTGCACCCATTTCACCCAATACTCTCTCCCCCCTGCACCCATCTCACCCCATACTCTCTCCCCCCCTGCACACATCTCACCCCATACTCTCTCCCCCCCTGCACACATCTCACCCCATACTCTCTCCCCCCTGCACACATCTCACCCCATACTCTCTCCCCCCTGCACAAATCTCACTCCATACTCTCTCCCCCCTGCACCCCTCTCACCCCAGACTCGCTTCCCCCGGCACCCATCTCAAGCCATACTCTCTCCCCCCCTGCACACATCTCACCCCATACTCTCTCCCCCCCTGCACACATCTCACCCCATACTCTCTCCCCCCCTGCACACATCTCACCCCATACTCTCTCCCCCCCTGCACACATCTCACCCCATACTCTCTCCCCCCCTGCACACATCTCACCCCATACTCTCTCCCCCCTGCACCCATCTCACCCCATACTCTCCCCCCTGCACCCATCTCACCTCATACTCTCTCCCCCCTGCACCCATCTCACCCCATACTCTCTTCCCCCGGCACCCATCTCACCCCATACTCTCTCCCCCCCTGCACACATCTCACCCCATACTCTCTCCCCCCCCTGCACACATCTCACCCCATACTCTCTCCCCCCCTGCACACATCTCACCCCATACTCTCTGCCCCCTGCACACATCTCACCCCATACTCTCTCCCCCCTGCACCCATCTCACCCCATACTCTATCCCCCCCCTGCACCCATCTCACCTCATACTCTCTCCCCCTCTGCACCCATCTCACCCCATACTATCTCCCCCCTGCACCCATCTCACCCCATACTCTCTGCCCCCGGCACCCATCTCACCCCATACTCTCCCCCCTGCACCCATCTCACCTCATACTCTCTCCCCCCCTGCACCCATCTCAACCCATACACTCTTCCCCCGGCACCCATCTCAAGCCATACTCTCTCCCCCCCTGCACACATCTCACCCCATACTCTCTCCCCCCCTGCACACATCTCACCCCATACTCTCTGCCCCCCTGCACACATCTCACCCCATACTCTCTGCCCCCCTGCACACATCTCACCCCATACTCTCTGCCCCCCTGCACACATCTCACCCCATACTCTCTGCCCCCCCTGCACACATCTCACCCCATACTCTCTGCCCCCCCTGCACCCATCTCACCCCATACTCTCTCCCCCCCTGCACCCATCTCACCCCATGCTCTCTGTCCCCCCTGCAACCATCTCACCCCATACTCTCTGCCCCCCTGCACCCATCTCACCCTATGCTCTCTGCCCCCCTGCACCCATCTCACCCCATACTCTCTGCCCCCTCTGCACCCATCTCACCCCATACTCTCTGCCCCCCTGCACCCATCTCACCCCATACTCTCTGCCCCCCCTGCACACATCTCACCCCATACTCTCTGCCCCCCCTGCACACATCTCACCCCATACTCTCTGCCCCCCATGCACACATCTCACCCCATACTCTCTGCCCCCCCTTCACACATCTCACCCCTTTCTCTCTGCCCCCCCTGCACCCATCTCACCCCATACTCTCTGCCCCCCTGCACCCATCTCACCCCATGCTCTCTGCCCCCCCTGCACCCATCTCACCCCATACTCTCTGCCCCCTCTGCACCCATCTCACCCCATACTCTGCCCCCCTGCACCCATCTCACCCCATACTCTCTGCCCCCCCCTGCACACATCTCACCCCATGCTCTCTGCCCCCCCTGCACCCATCTCACCCCATGCTCTCTGCCCCCCCTGCACCCATCTCACCCCATACTCTCTGCCCCCCCTGCACACATCTCACCCCATGCTCTCTGCCCCCCCTGCACCCATCTCACCCCATACTCTCTGCCCCCCTGCACCCATCTCACCCCATGCTCTCTGCCCCCCCCTGCACCCATCTCACCCCATACTCTCTGCCCCCTCTGCACCCATCTCACCCCATACTCTCTGCCCCCCTGCACCCATCTCACCCCATACTCTCTGCCCCCTCTGCACACATCTCACCCCATACTCTCTGCCCCCCCTGCACACATCTCACCCCCCCTCTGCACACATCTCACCCCATACTCTCTGCCCCCCCTGCACACATCTCACCCCATGCTCTCTGCCCCCCCTGCTCTCTGCCCCCCCCTGCACCCATCTCACCCCATACTCTCTGCCCCCCATGCACACATCTCACCCCATACTCTCTGCCCCCCCTGCACCCATCTCACCCCATACTCTCTGCCCCCTCTGCACCCATCTCACCCCATACTCTCTGCCCCCCATGCACACATCTCACCCCATACTCTCTGCCCCCCCTGCACCCATCTCACCCCATACTCTCTGCCCCCTCTGCACCCATCTCACCCCATACTCTCTGCCCCCCATGCACACATCTCACCCCATACTCTCTGCCCCCCATGCACCCATCTCACCCCATACTCTCTGCCCCCTCTGCACCCATCTCACCCCATACTCTCTGCCCCCTCTGCACCCATCTCACCCCATTCTCTCTGCCCCCCCTGCACCCATCTCGACCCCATACTCTCTGCCCCCCCTGCACCCATCTCACCCCATAATCTCTGCCACCCCTGCACCCATCTCACTCCATATTATCTGCCCCCCCTGCACCCATCTCACCACATACTCTCTCCCCCCCTGCACCCCATACTCTCTGCCCCCCTGCACCCATCTCACCCCATACTCTCTGCCCCCCATGCACACATCTCACCCCATACTCTCTGCCCCCCATGCACCCATCTCACCCCATACTCTCTGCCCCCTCTGCACCCATCTCACCCCATACTCTCTGCCCCCTCTGCACCCATCTCACCCCATACTCTCTGCCCCCCCTGCACCCATCTCACCCCATACTCTCTGCCCCCCTGCACACATCTCACCCCATACTCTCTGCCCCCCGCTGCTCCTCCATAACAATATAAACCCCTCCAATGCTTCAGACTTTTATGCAGTTTTCTGCCTGTGAGCTCTCAGTGGAGATTGATCTTTCTTCACTACGATTTTCTGTGATGATGAGGAGGAGGAGGAGCAGCAGCAGGAGCAGGAGGAGGAGGAGGAGGAAGAGGAGCAGGAGGAGGAGCAGGAGGAGGAGCAGGAGGAGGAGCAGGAGGAGGAGCAGGAGGAGGAGCAGGAGGAGGAGGAGGAAGAGGAACAGCAGCAGCAGCAGCAGCTGGAGGAGGAGGCGGAGGAGGAGGAGGAGGAGGAAGAGGAGCAGGAGGAGGAGCAGGAGGAGGAGCAGGAGGAGGAGCAGGAGGAGGAGGAGGAAGAGGAACAGCAGCAGCAGCAGCAGCTGGAGGAGGAGGCGGAGGAGGAGGAGGAGGAGGAAGAGGAGGAGGAGGAGCAGCAGCAGCAGCAGGAGGAGGAGGAGGAGCAGCTGCAGGAGGAGGAGGAGCAGAAGGAGCAGAAGGAGGAGGAGCAGGAGGAGCAGGAGGAGAAGGAGCAGCAGGAGCAGGAGAAGGGGGAGCAGGAGGAGGAGCAGGAGGAGGAGCAGGAGGAGCAGAAGAAGGAGCATTAAGAGGAGCAGGAACAGGAGGAGGAGCAGGAGGAGGAGGAAGAAGAGGAGCAAGAGGAGCAGCAAGAGGAGGAGGAGGAGAAGGAGGAGGAACAGGAGAAGGAGGAGGAGGAGCAAGAGGAGGAGCATTAGGAGGAACAGGAGAAGGAGAAGGAGGAGGAGGAGGAACAGGAGAAGGAGGAGGAGTAGGAGGAGCAAGAGGAGAAGCAGAAGGAGGAGCAGGAGGAGAAGCAGGAGCAAGAGGAGGAGCAGGAGGAGGAGCGTGAGGAGGAGCGGGAGGAGGAGCAGGAGGAGGAGCAGGAGGAGGAACAGGAGGAGGAGCAGGAGGAGCGGGAGGCGGAGCAGGAGGTGGAGCAGGAGGAAGAGGAGCAGGAGGAGGAACAGGAGGAGGATTAGCAGGAGGAGGAGCGGGGGGAGGAGCAGGAGGAGGAGGAGCAGGAGGAGGAGGAGGAGCAGAAGGAGCAGGAGGAGGAGGAGGAGCGGGAGGAGAAGGAGCAGCAGGAGCAAGAGGAGGAGGAGCAGGAGGAGAAGCAGGAGCAAGAGGAGGAGCAGAAGGAGGAGCGTGAAGAGGAGCGGAGGGAGGAGCAGGAGGAAGAGGAGCAGGAGGAGGAACAGGAGGAGGAGCAGGAGGAGGAGCGGGAGGCGGAGCAGGAGGAGGAGCAGGAGGAGGAGCGGGAGGAGGAGGAACAGGAGGAGCAGCAGAAGGAGGAGCTGGAGGAGGAATAGTAGGAGGAGCGGGAGGAGGATGAGGAGCAGGAGGAGGAGGAGGAGGAGGAAGAGGCGGAGGAGGAGGAGGAAGAATAGGAGTAGGAGCAGGAGGAGGAGGAGCGGGAGGAGGAGGAGCAGGAGGAAGAGGAGCAGGAGGAAGAGGAGCAGGAGGAGGAGCAGGAGGAGGAGCAGGATAAGAAGCAGGAGGAGGAGGAGCAGGAGCAGGACGAGAAGCAGGAGGAGGAGCAGGAGGAAGAGGGGGAGGAATAACACGAGGAGAAGCAGGAGGAGCAGCAGGAGGAGGAGCAGCAGGAGGAGGAGCAGGAGGAGGATCAGGAGGGGGATTATGAGGAGGATGAGGAGCAGCAGCAGTAGCAGGATTAGGAGCAGGAGGAGGAGGAGCTAAATGAGGAGCAGGAGTAGCAGGAAGGAGGAGGAGCAGGAGGGGGATTAAGAGGAGCAGGAGGAGGAGGAAGAGTAGGAGGATGAGGAGGAGGAGCAGCAGCAAGAGCAGCAACAGGAGGAGCAGTAGAGGGAACCGGAGGAGGAGCAGGAGGAGGAACAGGAGAACGTTTAGAGAAAGGAAGAGAAATAGATTAGAGAAGGTGAGAAAGAGGGAGGGAGGAGAGGAACAGAGAATATACTACGGAGAAAAAGCCTATAGACTGAAATCATCCCACAACTTCACAAAGGTGGCAGTAAAGTGAAAAAAAAAAAATAGGCCTAAAGCCCTAACATCCAACATAATCAAAATTTTTGAAAGGATTTTAACATTTCAGTTTATATGGAATGTCAAAACTGCACAATCCAGGGCAAGACGGGTTCAGAACAGGTCGCTTTGCCTCTCACAGTTGCTGGAGTTTACCTGGAGAGGGTTTTATTATATTCGAATATGTGCCTTATATTAAATAAATAAAATTTCCATGGATACATTTACATGCTCAACAGATTATTCATATATTTTTACTGACATACTTATTCTTTCTCCAAATTGGTCTTCCACTGTTGTTTCATTTCTAAATGTGAGTCAGTTTATTGAGATTTACCTGCTGTTCAAGACCCGCTGCATAACGCCTCACATTGCACTCTTATGGCAACTCACATCACCCAGAGACTGAAAGCTATTAGATGGGTCATTAGTTACCTTCATTAATTACAAACATCCCATTTCTTCTCTCAGCAATAATTTGACGCAAATCGGGGGAGCTGCTCACTTCAAACATGACAGAATTAAGTCATGTTTCTTGATTGTAAAAAAGGTTTATCTCCAGTTATTTTATATATTTTTTTTTACTACAGCCTTCAGATGGATATACAGCAAACCCTCAGTTTAAAATTTAACAGCGTAGGGATTGGAATATTTTGGTTCGAGATATTTCACCGCCAACGTCTCGCTCTTTGAAGATTACACCAAAAGAGACTTTTTATCTCTGAGGTAAGTCTCTGGTGGCATGGTAGTTAACCTTTACTCACTGCCATGGCATCCTAGTTAACCTTCACTCACTGCCATGGCATGCTAGTTAACCTTCACTCACTGCCATGGCATGCTAGTTAACCTTCACTCACTGCCATGGCATGCTAGCTAACCTTCACTCAATGCCATGGCATGCTAGTTAACCTTCACTCACTGCCATGGCATGCTAGTTAACCCTCACTCACTGCCATGGCATGCTAGTTAACCTTAACTCACTGCCATGGCATAGTAAACCTTCACTCACTGCCATTGCATGGTAGTGAACCTCCACTCACTGCCATGGCATGCTAGTTAACCTTCAATCACTGTCATGGCATGCTAGTTAACCTTCACTCACTGCCATCGCATGGTAGTTAACCTTCACTCACTGCCATGGCATGGTTGTTAACCTTCACTCACTGCCATGACATGCTAGTTAACCTTCATTCACTGCCATGGCATGCTAGTTAACCTTCACTCACTGCCATGGCATGCTAGTTAACCTTCACTCACTGCCATGGCATGCTAGTTAACCTTCATTCACTGCCATGGCATGCTAGTTAACCTTCATTCACTGCCATGGCATGCTAGTTAACCTTCACTCACTGCCATGGCATGCTAGTTAACCTTCACTCACTGCCATGGCTTGCTAGTTAACCTTCACTCACTGCCATGGCATGCTAGTTAACCTTCACTCACTGCCATGGCATGCTAGTTAACCTTCACTCACTGCCATGGCATGCTAGTTAACCTTCACTCACTGCCATGGCATGCTAGTTAACCTTCACTCACTGCCATGGCATGCTAGTTAACCTTCACTCACTGCCATGGCATGCTAGTTAACCTTAACTCACTGCCATGGCATGGTAGTTAACCTTCACTCACTGCCATGGCATGCTAGTTAACCTTAACTCACTGCCATGGCATGGTAGTTAACCTTCACTCACTGCCATGACATGCTAGTTAACCTTAACTCACTGCCATGGCATGGTAGTTAACCTTCACTCACTGCCAAGGAAGCACCAACCATATTTCTGGAGGACTAAGAGACGGTCACCGGTTTTGTAAGAAAATGAATGTCTCAGAGAGTCTATGAGTTAAGAAAAAGCATCTTTCAGAAGCTTCCCCCCTCCTTCCTCTCTCTCTCTCTCTCTCTCTCTCTCTCTCTCTCTCTCTCTCTCTTTGTAAATGATCCAAGCCGAACCGAAGCGTCCTCATAACCTGTCTCCTATTTGCGGGTTGTTCCGGTCTCGGTATTGTGTCTTTTTGTTAGAGTTTTATATGGTTCAATTAAGGGTTCCTAATTTTATTTACAAGCTAAGAGCATCAGCTCATTTTAAAGCCTTTTTATTGTAATGATATATACAAATAGGATGAAGTTGGAGCCATCTGTGGATCAGCGATTTCATTTGATCAACTATCTTTATTACACTAATATCCTTATGCTGAACTAACATGTTCCGGACTCGAGTTATTCTAGGAAGAAATGTTCTAAGATATGGTGTTGTTCTTGAGAAGAATACTGACAGAGCGTAGTAGTTGCTCTTTGCTGCCCGTCTTGATGTGTAGAAGTTCACTTCTCGCGGTGCTCGGAGTGGAGGCAAATGTGGTACACTGACACTACTGGCCTTGTATAGAACAATATGGATATACACAGCCCTCCAGTGTTGAAGGCTCTGCTAAAATGAGAGATCCGTCTAGTCTGGGTCCAGGCGAGAGATGAGTTGTCTTTCACTGTTCTCTATTTTGCCATGAAGTCGCAGATGAGACGGGGGCAGGCAATCCAAGGAAGTGGAGCATAATAAAGGTGTGAGTATACTTGTACCTCATATAGAATCTTGCAACTTCTACTGTCGAGCAGATGAGAGATATGTCTAAGTGCTGTAAGCTTCCTGGCTGCTTTATTTGCGAGATTTACTATGTGGTTCTTCATAGTCAGTTTGAAGTCAAATTTTACCCTAGTGATATCTATTTCATCACCGGGTACCAAACGCCTTCCCATTTATTCTTACCACTGCTCCACCATTACCATCATGGTGTTTTCTCAGGAGCAAATGTAACCTACCATCATTTTCCCCAGGCTGATGTAACTGTGAATTGGCAATTAATATAACATCAATTGTTTTTGTCTTTTTATCGTTTGTAGTTGATATTGGTAATAAGGTGGTCGTTGAGGCACCTGAAGCCAGAACGATGAAAAATTACCTGGTATGATAATACCGGCCTTCATAATCATTCATATTCTAATTATTTTTATCATCATTTATTATTCTTTATTTTTATTACTCTTAAGAAATCTTATTGTTGATTATTTCTGAATATGTAATTATCGATCACATGAATTAATGAAGTATAAGTTGAAATATCGTGCTTAAACAATTGGGCAACAGTAGATTTCACACCTGAGACTGTCACTGAGATTTATTTGTAGCCTGTCAACGAAGCGGGGGCGTTGACCTCCGAAACCCTCTCCAGGTATATTCCAGGTGTGTGAGACGGCCAGTCATCTATGACAGCGTCGAGGGTGTGGTTGCTTCTGGCGTGTAGCCAGGAGCCTTCTACAAATTACGTAGGCTGTTAACTGCGCAGACTTTTCAACACGTATTAAATTAGGGGATCCTCAATATAATGTCTAGCACTACTGGTGACTCCTAGATTATTCCAGCCCTGTTCGTCTCGTTAGTGTTGTTCTGGGGACTCGTTCGCTTCTCCAGGTTAGCTTAGTCACCAGCCAGACTGAGAACATTGTTCCCTCAGTTGTTTTTTCGGTCTTAGTCACTCTATTGTTCTGTGTATGGCATTAGTCTTCAGCTCTGCATGTGGACATTTGATTAGACTTATTTGCCAGTTCTGGGTGTGATGACGGTTCTCCGTAGCTCTGTAGGGCTACCAGGACATACACTTCAAACATTTTAAAAGACTCAGGAACTGATTCAGGTGATTATGGATTTGCCTTTGTCGGATAAATGGGTGTTGTTTCTTTGGTGTTGGTGGAAAACAGACAAGTGGCAGGTTATGTACACTGTCATGTCCAGTTGTAAACATTACCTGTGTTGAGTTTACAGGCTGAGGTAAACATTTCTGTTGTGTGAGATTGTGGACGTCATTTGTTGTCTGTTCCAGCGTGTGTATGGGGTCTGTGGTTATCTCTTCTGAGAACACTGGAAAGTTTCCAGTTTTTTTTCTTGGGGGGAAGGGGGGAGGAAGAACTTTCTAATCTCAGGCCTTGATACGGTAATTGTAGCACTCTTTTGTGATACAGAATTGTGTGCACTTGTACTGAGTCAGTCAACACTTGGTTGCCAGGTAGTTTACCTCATTATACACACACATTCCCGCTGACGACTTTACAAATACGTTTATTACACACACTGAATGCGTTTTATTTATATTTATATATGTGTTTCTAACCTAACGTGCAGGTGATGCCTGCTGGACTGTTTCTTCAAACTCAGGTTTTAATTAGCATTTTCATAAGTTAACAGGCAGCTACAATACACAGGCAGCATTTATACGAGGCTGAATGTAGAGTTAACTGATCGTCAGAAATTTTTCTGAGATGGATAACAGTTCATTTTTGGTATACCTGAGAATTAATATCTTTCTATACCGTGTGGAATATTGTTTTAGGAATCTTTCTTCACGAGTGGTTTATGGTATAGTTAAATTCCATGTTGAGAATGTTCATATTAATTACATGAAAGTGTACTGAAATATGACATAACGTCAACGTAATTCCACAAATAATTTAGCTTGGAAAGCCTCTTAGACAATATTTAAAATAAATTTACTCAGTGCTACTCACGAGAGGTTCAAAAATGAACCTGGTCTCAAGAGGGACGGTATTTGGTTACTGTTTATGCTAGGTAATAACTGCAATTTAATGAATATGTGCTCCTGTGTGTTTAAAGATGATATTGACTTATTGAGAAGAACTAAGGACTCTAGTAAATTCAAGTATATATATGTTCTGACAATTCATCCCTGTTATGATAAATCCAAAGAACTTTCTGCTTATAACAGATAATTTGAAAAATACAGTTTGGTGATATTATTTCATTACATTCGGCTTACAGGCTACAGTCAGGTCAGGCTTTGTTAACTGTAGTGCTGATGTTATGTGAATTTCGGAATAACAAGGCACAGGAGCAAAGGTCAGAGGTGCACGCGGAAATTACAGAGGAATTAAAGAGATGTTAGAAAATTCTTTTCCTTAACAGTTGTATCAAAATGAGCAGGAAGTGCAAATGGTAAAGAAAGACAGTAAACATTATATACACAGTGTTAGGAATAGGTATGATAGTGAGCTAGAGGTCTGATATCAGTAAAGCTGGCAGCTATATTTTAAGAGGCTAGCACAGGAATTAAGATTCGACTACTGCAAGCATATTTCAGTGAATACAACATAGTGAATACACATACACATACACACACACACACACACACACACACACACACACACACACATACGGGGCCAGGAACTATGAATCGACCCCTGCAACCACATATAGGTGAGTACATATAGGTGAGAACACACACACACATATATACACTGGCTGAAGTGGCCAGAAGGGCCCATATGGGCAGAGCAAAGCTACTCGTTGTGGATGACAACTGGGAAAACCTGGAGCCGCATGATGGTCCAGAAACGTGGAGGGAAAAGATGTTGGAGGAGGTACTGGAAATCCTCATACACCGGCACGTTCAGGACACTACCAGAGAGAGAGGAGAAGACGAACCAGCAAGACTGGGCCTAGTATTCACCTTAAGTAGTGCAGATATTGAGGACATCACATATGAAAGGCCCCACCCGGACCTTTTGATCATGTGGTTCTGAGCTTCGAATACACAGTAGAGTTGCTAGTGGAGAGGGAAGCAAGAAGAGCATAGCGGAGGATGCCAAACTACAAGAGAGTGGACTACACAGGCTTGAGGAACTTCCTGCATGAGGTTCAGTGGGACAGAGAACTGGCAGGAAAATCAGTAAATGAAATGAGGGAATGTATGAAAACAATATGCAATGCAGCAGAGGCAAGGTTTGTGCCCAAGGGCAACAGAAATCATGAGGCCAGAACAAGCCCTTGGCTCACCCAGAGGTGTAGAGAGGCCAAAACTAAATGCGCTAGAGATTGGAAGGAGTATAGGAGGCATAGGACCCAGGAGAATCAGGAGAGTAGCCGAAGAGCCAAAAATGAATATACATAGGTAAGGAGGGAGGCCCAACAACAATTTGAAAATGATATAGCAATGAAAGCCAAGTTCGACCCATGACTGTTGTACAGTCACATTAGGAGGAAAACAACAGTCAAGGACCAGGTAATCAGGCCGAGGAAAGAAGGAGGGGAGATCACAAGGAATGACCGAGTAATATGTGAGGAGCTCAACATGCGATTTAAAGAAGTATTCACAGAGGAGATATAAAAGTCTCCTGAAACACGGATGGGTGGGATACACAACCAAGTTCTAGATTCAATACATACAACCGAGGAAGAGATGAGGAGACGGCTAAGCGAACTAGACACCTCAAAGGCGATGGAGCCGGATAACATTTCTCCGTGGGTCCTGAGAGAGGGAGCAGAGGCGCTCTGTGTACCACCAACAACACTCTTCAACGCACATATCGAAACACGGCAGCTCCCTGAGGTATGGAAGACAACAAATGTAGTCCCATTTTTTTAAAAAGGAGACAGAAACGCAGCATTAAACTTCAGACCAGTGTCACTGACAACCACAGTATGCAAGGTCATAGAGAAGATTATCAGGAGCAGAGTGGTGGAGCACCTAGAAAGGAACGAGTTTATCTGTGACAACCAGCACGGATTCAGGGACTAGAAATACCGCGTCACAAACCAACTAGAGTTCGATGACAAAGTAACAACAGTAAGATAATAAAGAGATGGGTGGGTAGATTGCATTTTTTTGGACTGTAAAAAGGTTTTTGACACAGTTCCACACAAGAGATTAGTGCAAAAGCAGGAGGACCAGGCAGAGATAACAGAAAAGGCATTGAAATGGATCAAAGATTACGTTAAAGGAAGGCAGCAGAGAGTCAGGGTATACGACGAGGTGTCGGAGTGGGCGCCTGTGACGAGTTGGGTTCCACAGGGGTCAGCCCTAGGACCGGTGTTGTTTCTGGTATATGTGAATGATATGGCGGAAAGACTAGTCTCAGAAGTGTCTCTGTTTCCAGACAATATCAGGTTAATGAGGAGAATTCAGTCGGAGGAGGACCAGACAGGACTACAAAGGGATCTGCACAGGTCACAGGAGTGATCCAGCAAATGGCTCCTGGAGTGCAACCCCACCAACTGCAAAGTCATAAAGATCACGGAAGGGCAAAGAAGACCGCAAACAGAATACAATCTAGGGGCGAAAGACTACAAACCTCACTCAGGAAAACGGATCTTGGAGTGAGTGTAACACCGAACAAATCTCCTGAGGCGCACATCAACCACATAACTGATGCGGCATACGGAAGACTAGCAAACCTAAGAATAGCATTCTGACTTCTCAGCAAGCAGTCGTTCAGGACTCTGTACACCGTGTACATCAGGCCCATATTGGAGTATGCAGTACTAGTTTGGAACCCACACCTGGCCAAGCACGTCAAGAAATTAGAGAAAGTGTAAAGGTTTGCAACGAGACTAGTCCCAGAGTTAAGAGTCATATCATACGAGGAAAGATTGAGGGAAATCAACCTGACGACAGTGGAGGACAGGGAGACAAGATAACATAAAATACTGAGAGGAATCGACAAGGTGGACAGGGACAGGATGTTTCAGATATGGGACACACCAACAAGGGGTCACAATTGGAAGTTGATGACTCATATGAGTCACAGGGATGTCAGGAAGTTTTTCTTCAGCCACAGATTTGTCATGAAGTGGAATAGTCTGGATAGGGAGGTGGTGGATGCAGCTCACCGAGCAGGGATGGAGTGACGTAGTAGCGACCAGTAAGGAGACGGGGCCCGGAGCTATGAATCGATCCCAGGAGCCACAATTAGGTGAGCATAATTTGGTGAGTAGAGCATGGAGTCTGGAACCCCACACTTGGCGAAGCACAACTAGAAATTAGAGAAAGTACAAAGGTCTGCAACAAAACTAGTCCCTGAGCTAAGGAGCGTGTCTTAAGTCGACCTGACGACAATGGAGGACAGGATGGATAGGGGGGACATGATAACGACATACAAAATTCTGAGAGGAATTGATAAGGTGGACACAGACAAAATTTTCCAGAGCTTGGCCACTTCAACAAGGAGTTAGAATTGGAAATTGAAGACTCAGATGAGTCACAAGTATGTCAGGAAGTTTTTTTTTTTCAGTCGTAGAGTTGTCAGGAAGTGGAACAGTCTGGAAAGTGATGTAGTTGAGGCAGGAAACATATACATACAGCTTTAAGAAGATGTATGATAAGGCTCATGGATCAGGGAGTGTGTGTGGACTTGGTAGCGACCAATGAAGCGGCGGGGCCAAGAGCTATGACTCGACCCCTGCAACCACAGTTAGGTCAGTACACAAAAAAAGAGTGAGGCAACACGAGAAGGATGAGAGAAACCAAACTTCAGACAACAGAACTTCACTAGCATGAGGGAATTCTTGCATGAGGTGCAGTGGGTAAGAGAGCTGTAGGGGAAGACAGTAAATGAAATGATGGAACACGTGACCGCGAAGTGCAGGGGGGCAGAGAAGCTCGTACCAAAGGACAACAGAAACAATGGGAAGACCAGAGTGAGCCCATGGTTTACCCGTAGGTGTGGAGAGGCCAAAAGCAAATGTGCTAGAGTATGGAAAAATTAAAGTGGGTAAGGAAAGGACTCGGGAAAATGGAGCTGAGCCGAAGAGCCAGAAGATGCACAGAGGCAATACGAGAATGACAGTATCAAAATTCATATCTGACTTAAGTTGTTTTACAGCCACATGAGCTGGAAATTAACAGTCAAGGAACAGGTAATTAGGATGAGAAACGAAGGAGGGGAAACTCACAGTTAGCGACCAGGAAGTATGTGAGGAACTCAGCCCAAGATTCAAGGAGGTATTAACATTGGATACCAAGAGGCTTCCAGCAAACCGAGGTGGTAGTGCACCAGCAAATGCTGGACATGTTGCACACAACCGAGAAGGTAAAGAATCTAGATACCTCGATGGCGGTAGGATTAAATAACATTTCTCCGTGGGTCCTCTGAGAGGGAGCAGATACGCTGTGTGTGCCACTTACAATAATCATAATAAATCTATTGAAACAGGGCAATTGCCTAAGGTGTGGAAGACAACGTAAGTAGTAAAAAAAAAATTTAACAAAGGAGACGGATAAGCACCGCTAAATTACAGACGCGCTGACAGTTATAGATGTAAAGTTATAGAGAAGATTATCAGAAGAAGAGTGGCAGAGCACCTAGAAAGGAATGGGCTCTCACATGACAACCAGCATGGCCCCAGGAAAGGGAAATCCTGCATCACAAAGCTACTGGAGTTCTATGATAAGCAAGACAGGAGAGAGAGGGATGGGTAGACTGCATCTTCTTGGACAGTAAGAAGGGTTTCGATACAGTACCACACAAGCGACTGGCTAAAAAGATAGATAAGTAGGCAGGAATAGCAGGGAAAAGTTCTGCATTAGATCAGGATATAGCTGAGAGGAAGGGAGGAAGGAAACAACGTGTGCTGGTACGTGACGAGGGGTCAGAGTGGATGCGTGTGTCGAGTGGGATTCCACAAGGGCCAATCCTGGGTCCGGTACCGCTCCTAGTATTTGTGTATGACATGATAGAAGGGATAGATTCAGAGGTGTACCTGTTTGCAGATGATTTGAAGCTAATGAGAATACAAGTGGACGAGGATCAGGTAAGCCTACAAGGGGATCGGGATGGGCTGAAAGCCTGATTCGACAAATGGCTCCTTGAGTTTAACCCTAGCAAGTGCAAAGTCATGAAGTTTGGGGAAGGGCAAAGAAGTCCGTAGACAAAGTATAGCCTAACCGATGAAGGGCTGCAAAACTCACTAAAGTTAAAGGATCTTGTGGTGACGATCATACGCACATCAGCCGCAAATGCCTTGCAACCTAAGAATAGCGCTTTGACATCTAAGTAAGGAATCATTCAAGACACTGTACAACGTGTACGTCGTCAGGCCCATATAGGAGTATGCCGCACACCAATATGGAATCCACACCTCAAATACATCAAGAAATTAGAGAAAGTGTAAAGGTGTGCAACAAGACTAGTCCCGGACCTAAGGGGTATGCCCTACAAGGAGAAATCAACCTGATGACACTGGAGGACAGGACGGATAGAGGGAATATGATATATAAATTACAGAGAAGAATTGAGGAGGATAGGGATAGAATGTTTCAGAGATAAGACACAGCAAGAAGGTGTCACAGCTGGAAGTTGAAAGCTCAGATTAGTCACAGGGATGTTAGGAAGTATTTCTTCAGTCATAGAGTTGTCAGGAAGTGGAACAATATGGAGTGATATAATGGAGGCAGGGTCCATATGTAGCATTCAGAAGTTCGATGAACCTCACTGAGAAGGTAGAGTGAACCTAGCAGCAACCAGCAAAGAGGCGGGGTCTGAAGCTATGACTCAACCCCTGCAACCACTACTAGGTGAGTACACACACACACAAAGTTACTAATAGTGGGTGATTTGAATCTGAAGGAGACTGACCAGGAAAACCTGGAGCAACATGGAGGACCAGAAACGTGTAAGGCTTAGATGATGGGAAGCATTACTGAAAAACCTCATGCACCAACATGTTAGGAATACTCCTAGAGAGAGAGAGTGAGAGAGAGAGAGGAGAGAGAGTGAGAGAGAGAGAGGAGAGAGAGAGAGAGAGAGAGAGAGAGAGAGAGAGAGAGAGAGAGAGAGAGAGAGAGAGAGAGAGAGAGAAAAAAAGAGAAGAGAGAGAGAGAGAGAGAGAGAGAGAGAGAGAGAGAGGAGAGGAGAGAGAGAGAGAGAGAGAGAGAGAGACAGGGAGAGAGAGAGAGAGAGAGAGAGAGAGAGACAGGGAGAGAGAGAGACAGGGAGAGAGAGAGGAAAGGATGAACCAGCAAGGCTGGACCTCGTATTCACCTTGAGTAATTCAGACATTGGTTATCACATATGAAAGGCCCATCAAATCTAGCGATCACGTGGTCCTGAGCTTCTAATACACTGTAGGGTTAACAGGGGAAAGTGAATCAGCACGAGGATTGGAAAAACCAAACTATAAAAGAGGGGACTACAGAGGCATAAGGGAATTTCTGCATGAGGAGCAGTCAGGAAGATAACTGTAGGGCTAGACAGTAAGTGAAATGATGGAACACATGACCACAAAGTGCAGGGAGGCAGAGGAAAAGTTCGTACCCAAGAGAGGTTTGTACCCAAGGGTAACAGAAATAATAAGAAGGCCAGAACAAGCCCATGGTTCACCCAGAGGTGTAGAGAGGCCAAAAATAAATGCACTTGAGAATGCAAGACGTATAGGAGGCAAAGAACCCAGGAGAATTAGAAGAGTACTCGAAGAGTCAGAAATGAATATGCATAGGTAAGGAGGGAGGCCCAACGACAATACGAGAATGACATAGCAACGAGGACCAAGTCCGACCCAAAGCTGTTGTAGTCACATAAAGAAGAAAACAACTGTCAAGGGCCAGGTAATTAGGCTGAGGAAAGGAGGCAAGATAACATAAAATGACCGAGAAATATATGAGAAACTCAACAAGGGACTTAAAGAAATATTCACAGTCGAGAGAGAAAGGACTCCTGAAACACGGAGGGGTGGGGTACGACACCAAGTGTTAGACAATACATACAACCGAGGAAGAGGCTGCTAAGCAAACTAGATACCTCAAAGACGATGGGGCCGGATAACATCTCTCCATGAGTCCTAAGAGAGGGAGAAGAGGCACTTTGTGTACTAAGAGCAGTCTTCAACACACCTATCGAAACAGGGCAGCTCCCTGAGGTATGGAAGACAGCAAATGTAGTCGCAGTTTTTAAAAAAAGACAGACATGCAGCACTGAACTACAGACCAATATCATTGACATGCTTAGTATGCATGAAGATGATTATCAGAAGAGTGGTGGAGCACCTAGAAAGGAATGAGCTTATTAACGACAACCAGCACGGATTCAGGGACGAGAAATTCTATGTCAATAACCCACTGGAGTTCTATGACAAGGTAACATCAGAAGACAAGAGAGAGAGAGAGAGAGAGAGAGAGAGAGAGAGAGAGAGAGAGAGAGAGAGAGAGAGAGGATGGATAGACTGCATTTTTCTGGATAGTGAGAAGGCTTTTGACAATTCCACACAAGAGATTATTGCAAATGCTGGAGGACCAGGCAGGTATAACAGGGGAGGCACTGCAGTTGATCAGAGAATACCTGACAGGATAGCAGCAGCGAGTCATGATACGTTAAAAGGTGTCGGAGTGGGCGCCTGTGACGAGCGGGGTTCCGCAAGGGTCATTCCAAGGACCGGTGCTGTTTCTGGTATGTATGAATGGCATGATGGAACGAATAAACTCAGAAGTACCTCTATTTGTAAACGATGTGACGTTAATGAGGAGAATTCAATTGGAGGAGGATCAGGCAGGACTACAAAAGGATCTGGACAAGCTACAGGCCTGGTCCAGCAAATGGCTCCTGGAGTTCAACCCCACCAAGTGCAAAATCATGAAGATCGGGGAAGGGCAAAGAAGACCGCAAACAGAATACAGTCTTGGGGGCCAAAGGCTACAAACCTCACTCAAGGAAAAGGATCATGGGGTGAGTATAACGCTGAACACATCTCCTGAGGCGCACGTCAACCAAATAACTGCTGCGGCATACAGGCAACTAGGAAACCTAAGAATAGCATTCCGACATCTCAGTAAGGAGTCGTTCAGGACCCTGTACACCGTGTACATCAGGCCCATACTGGAGTATACGGCACCAGTTTCGAACTCACATCTGGCAAGGGTATAAAGAAATTAGAGAATGTGCAGAGATTTGCAACTAGATTAATCCCGGAGTTATGGAGCAAGCCCTACGAGGAGAGTTAAGGGAAATCGACCTGACGAAACTGGAGGACAGTAGAGGCAGGGGAGACATGACAACAGCACATAAAATATTGAGAGGAATTGACAAGGTGGACAAGGACAGGGGCCATAGTTGGAAGCTGAAGACTCAGTTGAGTCACAGTGATGTTAGGAAGTATTTCTTCAGTTGGAGAGTGGTCAGGAAGTGGAATAGACTGGACAGGGAGGCGGTGGAAGCAGGATACATACTTTCGGAATACATACATAGCTTTAGGAAGCTTTAGGAAAAGGTATGATAAAGCTCACGGGGCAGGGAAGGATTGACCTAGTAGCGATCAGTGAAGAGGCGTGCCAGGAGCTATGAATCGACCCCTCCAATCACAATTAGGAGAGTACACACACTTTGGAAGACAATTGAGGGTAAACGAGCATGTAACTCGACCTGAGAATGAAAGAGAACTCGCGAGAAAAGGTTGTGAAGTCTTATAGTTGATGATCAAACCATTATCACCTAACAGACTTTCTTACCTTAAAGAGGAGCTCTCAGTGGGAACAATGGCAGTACCAGAGAACAAACAGAAAACCAACAGGTACAGGACACAGCACATTCAACAGAGGAAGAGGTATGAAAACGTCTGAGTTAAATAAATAAATGCTTGAATCCAAGGCAATGGGACTCGGAGAAGGTGTCATCAGATTCTACAAGATGGAGAAGCTGCTGCATCTGAACACTATCAGAGATCTGATAGACAACTAATACAGTCCCATATATTAAAGACAGAAGTGATGAACTACAGACGAGTATCACTGACATACATACACAGAAGAAAATCCGAAAGAAACTGGTATACACTTAGAAAGAAGCAGTTTCATATATGATAATCACGATATATACAATAATGGTAGAAGTAAGACAGAAGATAGAGGGATGGGTTGATTGCATTCTCCTGGGCTGCAAGAAAGCGTTTGATAGTGTACGTTACAAGATATTAAAGCAAAAGCATAAGACCATAAGACAGAATTACTGACAAAATGTTAGGTAAAAGGACATACATGCAACTAAATAAAATTTAATTATGGCAAAGTTTCGCTCTCCACGAGCTTCGTCAAGTTATAACTGCTTGACAAAACTCCTGCAGAGCGAAACGTTGCAACAGTAAAATGTCGTATCCTTTTACCAAACAAAAATATGGATTGCAGGCAGGAACAAAAGTTCCTTAGGGAAAGGAATCAAAGAAGCATTGTGCACGAAGATAACTCAAATTTGGGCGTAGTGAACTAGGGGGTGGGGGGGTTGCGCAAGAATTAGATTTATGAATGGCTTCCCAGATCGGGCTGATCCTATGTAACCCTGTTTGCTAATGATTTAAACCTAATGAGGTAAAAAAAATCGATGGAGATTAGGTATGTCTAGAAACTGATATGAGCAAGATTGTTCAGGTATATCGTAACTTATAAATTATACACATATCCAACACTTCGGTATCTTTATTTGGGATACCTAAGTGTTTACCTGGAGTTTACCTGGAGAGAGTTCCGGGGGGTCAACGCCCCCGCGGCCCGGTCTGTGACCAAGCCTCCTGGGTCTGTGACTAGGCCTCCTGTGTTGCACATTTGCATAATTTAACAATTTCAACCCAGGCAAACAACAGATATGAAATTTCGGCGAGGGGCCAGGAGACCAGATATGCAGTATGGATTCCCGGGGATACAACACACTGCATACGTTAATCCAATATACATCGTTGAAAGAATGCAACAACTCAGTTACCTCTGTAAACAATGAACGTCTGGCAAATCTAAGAGTGACCCATTGGAATTGCAGCAAAGTCACTAAGAGATCTACAGCAACTGACGAAATTATCACCTCATAAATTATAATTACAATAACTACATTTAGAATTATCGTACAGAGATGAGACATATACCAAAATTTTCCTAAATTTAAGAACTATTTTTTTTTTTTGGGGGGGAAGCTTAACTTATTTTTCCATTTTTTTTAAATTCTTACGTATAGTTCTACCTAAGATGCTGCATACTTCATCACTGATAAACACGATAAAATATAGTAGAGGTACGCAGGAACTGACAAAGCAAAAAGAGAGAGAGACTGTTTGAGAGGTGGGAAACAGGTATTAGGGATCACAATGGGAGTTAAGGATACAGATAAGTCTTATGTGGAATAACCTTAAAAAATAAGTGGGGAAGGCAGGCTGCATGCATTATATTAAGAACACGTATGCTAGTGCCTACGAGGCTAGAAAAGAGTGAATTTGTCAAGTGGTAAATTGCGAAGTGTGTCCAGGAGCTAAAACTTGACCTCTGCCACCACTTCTGTGTGAGAACACAAACGTCCAGTGAATAACAGCCGCAGTAAGTGCACGGATGCAACTGCCAAATCTAAAATTAAGTTTCAAAACTCACAAGAATAATTCATTCATGCCACAAAATAAGAGTATATATTAAGCCTATACGAGTATGCTTCCTCAAATTGGAATTCAGATCTGATGTAACATGTCGAGAAACTGGGAAATATGCATAAGATCGACACGAGACTTGTCCTGAAGATAAGTTGAGTGAGTTATGAGAAGCAAATCAAGGAGCTCAAGATTCCTTGCACACAGAACAAAACATGGAATTATTTTGGAGAATTAAGGGAATTATTATGGAGAATTATTAAGGAAATTTTTATGGAGAATAAAGACTAATTGCAGCAAGCTTAAAATAACCTATTTCCATCTTTAACGATGCATCCCTGCTTCTGTCGAACTCAGGACTACTGTCTCACAAACACCTATACCACACTTCACCCACAAAAGTAATTGGAGTCAACCGTGACTGCAAGTTACGTATGCAAAATCATATTCCTTTAAAGACACCTGTGGCGAGAACTGCACTTTCTCTCGGCTTTATAGGCTGAGAGGTGCACGTCCCTCCACTGCTTTTATTAGACCCCTCATCACGTACACTCCACTTGCTCTGACTGACTGCAAAGACTAACGTGCTGCTGCTACAATGAATCCAGAATATGCCGTTGAGCTGTGTGCTGGACGTGAGGTGACAGGACTTACCACGAAGGGAGTCACTCCACATCAGGACTGGCTATGAAGGTCTTCTGGAAGACACTGAGCGACAGACAGATTGACAAACTCGAGTCATACTGTAAATCAAGGTTTTCCTTCCTTAATGACACTACCAGACGCCCTCACAATCTTCAAAACCTCTTTAGAGCTCTTTGCAATCCTGTTCCTCAACCACTTTACACTTACCCTTCACTTTTCTTGCCCTTGTAATTTCTAATTTCTAAGGGGCCAAGATACGGAACCAATCTAGGCAGTGATGTGACAGAGGCGGGATCTAAGCATACTTCTAGAATAAGTATGATAATGCTCATGAAGTCAGCAGAGAGGTGGGACCTGAAGCTTAGTTTCAGCTCCTGGAATCACATATACGTGAGTCCCCCTTCCTCCCCCACAGACACACAGGTTCTGAATCGACCCCTGCAACTAAATATTCTTGAGTACACACACCTTGGAGACGGAGAATATTAAACCGCATTTTTATATAGAATTTCAAACTTTTGTATAATTCTAGGTCTTGTGTTAGACCCGGAATTATGCTAAACTCTGCCTTAAGGTGGGCTGTTATAAAGGACCCAGGAACATACTGTATATAAGCCATAATCTCCTGCAGTACTGACTACCAGATGACACAAAACATAAACATAGACGATCATATACTATAAGGATCTTATTTGCAAATACCTCGAAGATGAGAGCGCAGATGATCAGATACTTTGAAGACTTTTATCTGTAGTTACCTTAAAAGTAACAGTACGGAAGATCAGATAATATAAAAAACTAGCATACATCATAAAGGTAAGAGCATAGACGATCACAATATAAAGAATCGATTTCCAGAGCGCAAGGAATCCGATACTATAAAGACCTTACTTATATTCACCACAAGCACTCAGATTTTGACTCGTAGAAAGTAATACGACTCCAGTTTATATTCGTTCTTTGATATTTAAAAATCTTACATTCCACAGGATTGAAAATTTGACCATATTTCCTAGTGCATAAATGAGTGACTCGTATTATCGGTAAAAATTATCATATTTCAACAGAGATTTTGAAAAAGAATTTCCAATACAGAATTAGTGTAAACGGTACGATTGTCATTCTCATTATTAATTTTTACACAGTAATTGTTGTTCAGACCTTCAGGTTATTAAAAATAATAAGGTGAAACAGTGCCATTCAATACCATAATACGACGCCATCTGAAGGTTAATCAAACGAAAGAAAAATCAACTAAGAACAATTCTAACGCTAATTTTCCCCATAAAATTTTCCTGCTATAACACTGACACATAAATCAAATATAAAACAAAAATCTGTAAAAAATGAAAGTCTCGTTTTACATTGTACTTTTCTTTTAAACGTAACATTAAATAAGATTAAAAATGTCAGTTCTTATTTATCATTTCTTTGTAAATTTTAATACCAAGACATAAATACCGGAAGGTATTAACAGCTTGAAAAATTGAGTTGGTTAAAAATGAACCAGTTATATATTATAGAATTAAAATATGCACTCTACCGTTACTGGAATAATACACTAATAACCCGCACTTAGGAGACTCACGCTTGTGAGGGCGTCTCGGTCCAACTTGGACTAGTAACTAGTCACAAGACTATTAACTAGTCACAGGACAATTAAGCCACAGGACTATTAACTAGTCACAGGACAATTAAGCCACAGGACTATTAACTAGTCACAGGACTATTAAGCCACAGGACTATTAACTAGTCACAGAACTAAGTCACAGGACTACTAACTAGTCACAGGACAATTAAGTCACAGGACAATTAAGCCACAGGACTATTAACTAGTCACAGGACTATTAACTAGTCACAGGACTATTAAGCCACAGGACTATTACTAGTCACAGAACTATTAAGTCACAGGACTATTAACTAGTCACAGGACTACTAACTAGTCACAGGACTATTAACTAGTCACAGGACTATTAACTAGTCACAGGACTATTAACTAGTCACAGGACTATTAACTAGTCACAGGACTATTAACTAGTCACAGGACTATTAACTAGTCACAGGACTATTAACTAGTCACAGAACTATTAAGTCACAGGACTATTAACTAAACTAGTCACAGGACTATTAACTAGTCACAGAACTATTAAGTCACAGGACTATTAACTAAACTAGTCACAGGACTATTAACTAGTCAGAGGACTATTAACTAGTCAGAGGACTATTAACTAGTCACAGGACTATTAATCACAGGACTATTAACTAGTCACAGAACTATTAACTAGCCACAGGACTACTAACTAGTCACAGGACTATTAACTAGTCACAGGCTAATTAATGGTCCAAGTCGGATTGAAGCTTCGTCGTAAGTTTCGATCTCCTATGGGCGGGTTGTATTGTTGAATATTGCGATTCATTTTATCTTACTATTGTGGAGATTATATTACCAGTAATGCAGCGCTTTGCACCACAGAATATTAGAACGGCTTAATATTTCTAGTGAAACCTTTATTGCAATGTTCCGCCCAGAACTGGACTGGATATACGGAAACAGCTCTGAAAGGAACGTCGAGAAACGGGGTTTCTATGTAAACACAATGTCTCTCTGATTACATCATCGTTTATCTGTTTTTGTTATAATGAACAGCATTACTTTACATATAATAAAATTATGTTTGAACAGTAGAACAAGGTATTGCATTTATCACTATAAATGCCTATAAGCCGAGAAAATTGACACTGTGGTATAATACACTAAGTCTAGAGTATTGTAGACGAGAGAATAACAGCAAAATACCATCACAAAACATGATCCTGGGTTATATATAACCAAAAATATTTTAACAAAATACGATGTCACAAGAAATGATCCTTGACTTTTTATAACTAAAAACTCTTGACCGAGCCGCGGGGGCGCTGACCCCCGGAACTCTCTCCAGGTATAATAAAAACAGAATATTGCAACACCAGCAGCCTCGAGTCTGAACGAACGATCTCATTTCAATCTCGCTAATATTCGTCGCCAGGAAGGCAGACGAATGAGAAAGACGACGATCTGATTCCAATTAAGGACAAAAATGTCTCAGGATCACAGAATTGGAACGCAAAAGGTGATTCGATTCTGACTTCCACTAATCTAACGAGAATTAAAACGAAATCGCATTGAAAAAGCACGATACTGTTCCAAATGTCGCTAGAGAACCAGCAACAGCCACTAGAAATTAAAACATGGAGTCAAAATATGCTTACAACACTTTATTGCATCCAAGGAGAAAAAAAAAATACGAAAGAAAGATTACATCAGAATAGTCAGGGAATACCGAAGTGGAACAGACTTTCCCATTATAATCCTGGCTTATAGATTTACGATAAAGCCAGCTTGGCAAGAGAACGGTAAAGGAGGGCAAGAGGATGTATGTGCTCGCTGTGAACGACACGGAAAATATGATCCCATTTAATACTTTAATTACCGCAGATCAAAGGCAGCCACCCGTTGCAAGTCAAAGGGGAAGGAGTCTCTTCCGATTTTCCATTTCTTCCTACCGCCCTGGGACAAACGATCGGATCCAACCCGGTAGTATTTAAGAGGATCCAAAAGTCTCCCGTCCGACCTCGAGCCTTTATAAAGCAGCTGTTTTATCTCCCCGCGAGAGACCGTCGAGCTCTTTTGCATATTGCAAAAGAATAGTGAATAGTTAATTGCAGAACCCAGGACGTGGAGGTGAAGGCTACGGTGGGAGGGGAATTTTATGATGAAAAACTCGCGGTGGGAAAACATTCACGTATAACCTAAGAAAATATGTTAATTATGGTCTGATGGAGGGAAATCAGCAGAGATGAAATTTTAAGCTTCCATGTGACGTGATGTTTATTAACGTTTTATTGTTTATTGTTGCAAAACCTATGTAATAACAATAAAAAAATTATTAATTAAAAAAAATATTTTGTAATTGTTGTTCTGATATATGAAATAATTACGAAATTAATAATAATAAGAATAATAAAAACAATATCAATATTATTAAATAAAAGACACACTTCGATAACATCAACATGATGGCTAAAGCTCTCGCTTCACACGGCGAGGGTCCGGGTTCGATTCCCGGCGAGGGTAGAAACATTTGCCGTGTTTCTTTACATCGGTTGTCTATGATCCCCAGCAGTAAAATGAGTACCTGGGTGTTAGCGGACTGGTGTGGGTCGCATCCTAAAACAAAATTGGCCTAATTTGCGTGAAATGCTCAGCATAACAAACGGCTTTCTATATAGTAGTATGTTATTGATGTCAGCTATGGTCTGTATACCTTGTACATGTACTGGTATATTATTATTATTATTATTATTATTATTATTATTATTATTATTATTATTAATTATTACTATAAATAAAATTAAGAAAAGCAACAAGAGCGGCTAGTCAAGTCGGATTAGGATAACTAATATAAATAATTTATAAAATGCTGAAAATTTCCATGTGTGCTTCTAAGAGCATTGGAAATAAGATCAAAAAAGTGGATGCAGCTCCTGGGTCCTGCCCTGGTGATGGGTGGCAGGTGTGAATGCAGCTCCTGGGTCCTGCCCTGGTGATGGGTGGCAGGTGTGGATGCAGCTCCTGGGTCAAAAAAGCTCCCCCTCCACTGACTGCAGGAGCCTCCGTTTTTTGTCTTCAGAGTAGGTAACTTTTTTCCCATTTTTTCGCGTTTATCTGAAAACGTTGTATCTGACGAATAAAAGTTTATAGCCCGAGAAAAAAATGAAAAAACTTCCGAGTACAATATGTTCTATGTATATTTGCTCTAGTTTTGACATAGGTCATGCAGGATTTAGAGAGCAAATTTCAGTTTTCTGCCAGATATTGTTAGTTGTGCTTGATTGCCTATTTTAAATCTCACAAACCACAATTTTTTTTGGCTCAGATGTATAGAGATGAAGCTGTAGAGGGGAAAAATTGCCTATTCTCTAGTGGTAAGTTTCAAGAAGATGCTGGGTTTTTTTCAGATTTATTTGAAAAATATGTAAGACCAAAGAAACTTCAGTTTTTTATAGAGGCATCAACAGGTAATTGTTTCTTTTAGAGAAAAAGAGAAAGACTTTGAAGAAATTGAAATGAATAATTTCTACAATTTGAGTGAAATACAGAAAAGGAAATTTTCAGCTTTCAAAGAAATTTGATAGCAATGAAATTTGTAGAGTTTGCAAGAAATTTGCGTGAAAATTTAGGAAAAACCAAAAAACCTAAAACAGAAATACTTTGCAGTTGATTTCAAGAAAAAATATTTGTTTTAAGGTCAAAAAAAAAAAAATGCATTGCAGCAGAGAAAAAAAAATATTAAGAAGCTTTTGAATGAGGTTCACAAATCACTTGAGATCTTTAGGGCAAAAATAAAAAGGCAACTAAGTGCGATTACAGTACCTGATCTTGTGACACTAGATTTGCCTTTCATTGAGGCAGAACGCTGGGATAATTTGACCCTGTGTCTGGATTTCATACGATCTTTGTAAACTATGTTTACTGCAAGTTGACTTGTTCTGTGCCAAACCCGGTGAGCTTTGCCTCTATATGGATTATCTTTTTCTAAATAGATAGTTTCAGAGGCTTAAATCAGATGGATAGCTCACGATTCGAGGTTCAGGAAAGTACTGCGTTGGTGTTCAGTCTGGTAGGACAATGTAACAGTTTTGAAGAGTAATAATAATATCTTTTACTACAAGTACATGTACAAGGTATACAGTCCTAGCTGACAACAATGACATACTACTATATAGAAACTCCCTTGTTATGCTCTGCATTTCGGGCAAATTAGGTCAGTGTCCCGGGATGCGACCCACATCAGTCGACTAACACCCAGGTACCCATTTTACTGATGGGGAACATAGACAACAGGTGGAAAGAAACACGTCCAATGTTTCCACTCTGGCTGGGAATCGAACCCAGGCCCTCGCCGTGTGAAGCGAGAGCGTTAGCCACCAGGCCACTAGGCATGACTCATGGAAGAGGTTTCACAGAGTGTGATAAATGCTTTGAAAACCGACAGTGGCTTCTTCTGTCCAGTACAAAGCAGAAGGGGGTAAGGAGAGGAGGAGTTTGAGGTAATCAGTCCCTCAACCTAGAATCGATGTGTTCAGTACATCACTCTTATGGAAAGTACAGCATATGGCTGGAGAAGTGGCTTATATACTTTAGGCAGGTGAGTGGAAGGAGGAGGAGGCTGGATCACGGTGGAACCATCCACTAGTGTAAGTAAGTCTTCGTATGCTGTACTTTCTACAAGAGTGATGAACTGAACACATCGATTCCAGGCTGAGAAAGTGATTTCCTCAAACTCCTCCTCGCCTTACCTCCCTCTGCTTTGTATTGGACTGAAGAAGCCACTGTGTGGCGAAGCGTTTCCTTAATAAAGATTCACATATGTTGCATTAGTGTCTCAATCTTCATAGAGTGCTATAAATAATCCAGTCTTCTGTGTTCCAGTAGCACACCAGTCATGCGAGAATGTGGACAAGCTGTGCGGAGTTCGAACCAGCAGCCGCTTTTATCAAAGTGAACTCTTGAAGTCGAAGATATTAAAGAAAGAAAAAGATCTTCAGAGATTTATTGTATGGCTCACGAAATCGTAATGACACGATTGCAAACAAACCATGTCACTAACGGGGTTAGAACCCACGAGCAGAGAGTCGTAAAACTCAAGACCGACGCGTTAGCAACTGGGCCAGCTGGCTACAATAAGATTCATCCAACTAGGTATATTTATACACCATAGGAAGGTTAGCATAGGCACCACTGTGACCACAAATGCAAGTTTTTACAGACGACATTCGTCTGTAAAAACTTACATTAAATTATGTAATTGAATTATCAGGAACTAAGTATGTTACTTGATTTATCATGTAGTCTGGCCACAGCACCTTTGTAAACTTGTATGTAAAAGATGTAAAAGCAAATTTTTATCATGGACATTCAATAAATCAGATCAGTAGAAAAGGCACAGAGTGTCAACAACGACTTTTGAGAATCATTTTGGCTGTAATATTATTTGATGAAAACTCACCTTTAAATGTGCCTCCAGGAACTGCCTCCAGGAACGAGTCAGTTGTTGTAGTTAAACCTGATGAGGATCCTCTTATTCTGCTTGTTCCTTTTACTCCAGGAGGAGATTAAATGTTCTTGAAAAATGTAAAAGGAAGCGTTTAAGAAAGAGTGTATAGTTCTTGAGACCCACAATTTTCCACCATTGAAAGTAACATCAAAGTCAGTTTTGCTGGTTCATGCATTTATTGGCTGCTATACTGTATCCTCGGTTGGTCTCTGGAGTTTCATGGCTCTCTGGTCGCGGGTTCTAACCCCGCCCGTGGTATGGTTTGTTTGCAATCGTGTCATTACGATTTCGTGAGTCATGTTGTGTTGTTAACGAATCTTTCCCGTAAATCTTCAGCAGCTCGACAACATTCTTATTGAGTTTACCACAAAGTTCAAACATGGTGAGAAGAAACATTATAGCATGTTCTGTAGCGTTAAAAAACACATGAAAATTCTTTGTCATCTGTCTAAACAAGAGAGAGAGAAGCTTCACCAAAGATCATGAAAGCTGTCACATGCAAATTAGCCTGTTGGAAGCGTTGTGTCAGGGTAAAAACTAATTTTCACTCTTCGGTGTGAAAAAACTGCCATGGTGAAAGTTGTCGAAATTCTGAATCAACAGATGATCCCACAAATGATCTTGGCATAACAGATGAAAAGGAGAATACTGTTTTTTAATCATGACATTATAAACGACACTAAGTGAATTAGGCCTACTAGGTACATCACTCAAAAAAAAAAAAAAAGCCTGCTAATGGCTACCTCTAGGGTATTGTGGAAGTGGTCAGTTTACGCACACTTTGCACGAAAACAAATTAATATAACCGAAATGCATTTTTTTTATTTAAATACGTATAACATTTCCAGCTCTACAACTTTATCTCTACGCAGTTTTATTAAAAATCTTGTCGTCTATGAGATATTAAGGAAAAACTGAGTTTGAGCAGCAAAAACATACCAGACTGCTCAATCTCACACTCCATAGTCGGTCTGGTTCACCCAAAATCTATAGGAAATACAGGAAACTTGCAGAGAGGCAGTCTTATTCAAAATCTATTTTCCAATTTTCCTCACGCTATAAATACTTATTGTGAGATGTGTCATTATCCAAACAAACGCGGATAACCAGTAAGATGTCCGCACTCGGGAGGTAACGGGAAGGTCTGTAGGTGGGGGGGAAGGTTGTCTGAGGCTACAGGATGGTCTGAAGGTGGGGAGGGAGGGTGTCTGAGGCTACAGGATGATCTGGAAGTGGGGAGGAAGATTTTCTGAGGCGACGGGATCGTCTGGAAGTAGGGAGGAAGGGTTGGCTGAGGCGACGTGATGGTCTGGAGGTTGGGAGGAAGGTTGTCTGAGGCTACAGGATGGTCTGAAGGTGGGGAGGAAGGTTGTCTGAGGCTACATGATGATCTGGAGGTTGGGACGAAGGTTTTCTGAAGCTACTGGAAGGTCTGGAGGTAGGGAGGAAGGTTGTATGAGGCTACAGGATGGTCTGAAGGTGGAGAGGAAGGCTGTCTGATGCGACGGGATGGTCTGGAAGTAGGGAGTAAGGGTTTGCTGAGGCGACGTGATGGTCTGGAGGTGGGGAGGAAAGTTGTCTGAGGCTACAGGATGGTCTGGAGGTGGGGAGGAAGGTTGTCTGAGGCGACGGGATGGTCTGGAGGTTGGGAGGAAGGTTGTCTGAGGCTACAGGATGGTCTGAAGGTGGGGAGGGAGGGTGTCTGAGGCTACATGATGATCTGGAGGTGGGGACGAAGGTTTTCTGAAGCTACTGGAAGGTCTGGAGGTAGGGAGGAAGGTTGTATGAGGCTACAGGATGGTCTGAAGGTGGAGAGGAAGGCTGTCTGATGCGACGGGATGGTCTGGAAGTAGGGAGTAAGGGTTTGCTGAGGCGACGTGATGGTCTGGAGGTGGGGAGGAAAGTTGTCTGAGGCTACAGGATGGTCTGGAGGTGGGGAGGAAGGTTGTCTGAGGCGACGGGATGGTCTGGAAGTAGGGAGGAAGGGTTGTCTGAGGAGATGGGATGGTCTGGAAGTGAGGAGGATGGTTGTCTGTGGCGACGGGATGGTCTGGAAGTAGGAAGGAAGGGTTGTCTGAGGCGACGGGGTGGTCTGGAAGTAGGGAGGAAGGGTTTCCGAGGCGACGTGATGGTCTGGAGGTGGGGAGGAAGGTTGAGGCTACAGGATGGTCAGGAAGTGGGAGGAAGGTTCTCTGAAGCGACGGGATTGTCTGAAGGTGGGGAGGAAGGTTGAGGCTACGGGATGGTCTGGAAGTGGGGAGAAAGGTTCTCTGAAGCGACGGGAAGGTCTGGAGGTAGGGAGGAAAGTTGTCTGAGGCTACAGGATGGTCTGAAGGTGGGGAGATTGGTTGTCCGAGGCTACGTGATGGTTTGGATGTGGGGAGGAAGGTTGTCTGACGCTATGGTATGGTCTGGAGGTGGGGAGGAAGGTTGTATGAGGCTACGTGATGATCTGGAGGTTGGGAGGAAGGTTGTCTGAGGCTACGGGAAGGTCTCGAGGTGCGGAGGAAGGGTTGTCTGAGGTGATGGGATGGTCTGGAAGTGAGGAGGATGGTTGTCTGAGGCGACGAGATGGTCTGGAAGTAGGGAGGAAGGGTTGTCTGAGGCGATGGGATGGTCTGGAAGTGAGGAGGATGGTTGTCTGAGGCGACGGGATGGTCTGGAAGTAGGGAGAAAGGGTTGTCTGAGGCGATGGGATGGTCTGGAGGTGGGGAGGAAGGTTGTCTGAGGCGACGGGATGGTCTGGAAGTAGGGAGGAAGGGTTGTCTGAGGCGATGGGATGGTCTGGAAGTGAGGAGGATGGTTGTCTGAGGCGACGGGATGGTGTGGAGGTGGAAAGGTTGTCTGAGGCTACAGGATAGTCTGGAGGTGGGGAGGAAGGGTTGTCTGAGGCGATGGGATCGTCTTGAGGTAGAGAGGAAGGTTGTTTAAGACAACGGGATGGTCTGGAGGTGGGGGGGAAAGTTGTCTGAGGCGACGGGATGGTCTGGGTGGGGAGGAAGGTTGTCGGAGGGTACGGGATGGCCTGGAGGAAGGTTGTCTGAGGCGATGGGATAGTCTGGAGGTGGGAGGAAGGTTGTCTGAGGCTACAGGATGGTCTGGAGGTGGAGAGGAAGGTTGTCTGAGGCTACAGGATGGTCTGGAGGAGGGGAGGAAGGTTGTCTGAGGTGACGGGATGGTCTGGAGGTTGGAAGGAAGGTTGTCTGAGGCTACGAGATGGTCTGGAGGTGGGGAGGAAGGTTGTCTGAGGCGATGGGATGGTCTGGAAGTGAGGAGGATGGTTGTCTCAGGCTACGGGATGGTCTGAGGTTGGAAGGAAGGTTGTCTGAGGCGTCGGGATGGTCTGGAGGAGGAGAGGAAGGTTGTCTGAGGCTACGGGATGGTCTGGAGGAGGGGAGGAAGGTTGTCTGAGGTGACGGGATGGTCTGGAGGTTGGAAGGAAGGTTGTCTGAGGCTACGAGATGGTCTGGAGGTGGGGAGGAAGGTTGCCTGAAGCAACGGGAAGGTCTGGAGGTGGGGAGGAATGTTGTCTGAGGCGTCGGGATGGTCTGGAGGTGGGGAGGAAGGTTGCCTGAAGCAACGGGAAGGTCTGGAGGTGGGGAGGAAGGTTGTCTGAGGCTACGGGATGGTCTGGAGGTGGGGAGGAAGGTTGTCTGAGGCGACGGGATGGTCTGGAGGTTGGAAGGAAGGTTGTCTGAGGCGACGGGATGGTGTGAAGGTGGGGAGGAAGGTTGTCTGAGGCGACGGGATGGTCTGGAGGTGGGGAGGAAGGTTGTGTGAAGCTACGGGATGGTCTGGAGGTGGGGAGGAAGGGTTGTCTGAGGCGACGGGATGGTCTGGAAGTGAGGAGGATGGTTGTCTGAGGCGACAGGAAGGTCCCGAGGTGGGGAGAAAGGTTGTCTGAGGCGACGGGATGGTCTGGAGGTGGGGAGGAAGGTTGCCTGAAGCGACAGGAAGGTCCCGAGGTGGGGAGAAAGGTTGTCTGAGGCGACGGGATGGTCTGGAGGTGGGGAGGAAGGTTGTCTGAGGCTACAGAATGGTCTGGAGGTTGGGAGGAAGGTTGCCTGAAGCAACGGGAAGGTCTGGAGGTGGGGAGGAATGTTGTCTGAGGCGACGGGATGGTCTGGAGGTGGGGAGGAAGGTTGTCTGAGGCTACGGGATGGTCTTGAGGTTGGGAGGAAGGTTGCCTGAAGCAACGGGAAGGTCTGGAGGTGGGGAGGAAGGTTGTCTGAGGCTATGGGATGGTCTGGAGGTGGGGAGGAAGGTTGTCTGAGGCGACGGGATGGTCTGGAGGTGGGGAGGAATGTTGTCTGAGGCGACAGGATGGTCTGGAGGTGGGGAGGAATGTTGTCTGAGGCGTCGGGATGGTCTGGAGGTGGGGAGGAAGGTTGCCTGAAGCAACGGGAAGGTCTGGAGGTGGGGAGGAAGGTTGTCTGAGGCTACGGGATGGTCTGGAGGTGGGGAGGAAGGTTGTCTGAGGCGACGGGATGGTCTGGAGGTGGGGAGGAATGTTGTCGGAGGTTACGGGATGGTCTGGAGGTGGGGAGGAAGGTTCTCTGAAGCGACGGGATGGTCTGGGGGTGGGGAGGAAGGTTGTCTGAGGCTACAGGATGGTCTGAAGGTGGGGAGGAAGGTTGTCTGAGGCTGCGGGATGGTCTGGAGGTGAGGAGGAAGGTTGTCTGAGGCGACGGGATGGTCTGGAGGTGGGGAGGAAGGTTGTCTGAGGCGACAGGATGGTCTGGAGGTGGGGAGGAATGTTGTCTGAGGCGACGGGATGGTCTGGAGGTGGGGAGGAAGGTTGTCTGAGGCGACGGAAGCTGGCTGTACTGCCTTCACCAATGAATGTACACAAATACATATTTTTACTAATTATTTCCGCCATGTCCTGTTTTTCAGTCTAATTTGACTAAACAATAATCTGAAGAAGAAAAGGAGGAATAATAAGAAGAAAAACAATAAAAACAACAACAATATTGACAACACAAATAAAAAAAGAGCAACAGCAAAAACAATCAATCCAAAAATATGAACATAAACATTAGTGTAGACAAGGATAAGAAACCAAAGTACATAAGCAACATCAAGCAAGTGTTCCACAAACACTCAGACAACAACAAATACGTCTCCATTTCTTATTTCATCACAACCAATTTATTTTCCTTACCTCCTCCATCAGTGTCTTCTCTTCCCAAACACCATCTATGTCTTCCTCGCTGCTCCATTAATGCCTTCTCTCTCCCCATCCTTCTTCATTGTCTTCTTACTTCCCCAATGCAGGTCTTCTTAACGTTACTTTTAATGCTTACCTTCCCTCCGTTCTCAGTTAACCTTCTCTCCCCTCCTCCAATAATGCCTTCTTCCTTCCTCCTTAACAATAATTCTCGTAAAGCTCGATCATGGGACGCATCTCCATCATAACTCCTGTTCTCAGTACTACAAAAGCAGCAATCTCTACGTGCTGAGTTCTTCGAACTCAGAGACTGCGGCAGGTTACAAACCCGCACTGCGCAACTCTGAGAACACTTCCCATCACTCCTTCAGTTGCTGCCTTGCAAATCTGAATAGTTCCTGATGACGCACTGAGAAATGTGAAAGTACTTGATCTAAAGATTTCCACTCCCTATGGCTTGTCTTGCACACACACGTGTGTATATATATATATATATATATATATATATATATATATATATATATATATATATATATGTGTGTGTGTATATATATTACTGCACCCACGAACGAGTGGTATTGATCAATAACAACACTGCGACTAGCCAAGGATTAGAACCCATGTTGATTTGGCCCACCTCATGGTGAACGAAAACCACAGGACGGTCTAACCCACAGAACCACCAAATCTTAGGATTTGGTGCTCCTGTGGGCCAAAACAATATGGGTTCGAATCCTAGGCTAGTCGCAGTGTTGTTATTGATCAATACCACTAGTTCTTGGGTGCAGTAATATATATATATATATATATATATATATATATATATATATATATATATATATATATATATATATATATAATGTCGTGCCGAATAGGCAGAACTTGCGATCTTGGCTTAAATAGCAACGTTCATCTTGCCATATAGGACAAGCGAAAATTTGTGTATGCAATAATGTCGCCAAAATCATTCTGAACCTAACGAAAAAAATATATTTCACTATGTTTATTTAGTATTAAATTATTGTAAACAAATCTAAAATATATTTAGTTGGGTTAGGCTAAAATAAAGTTCTTGCTAATTGACCAGTTTTACATATTCGGCACGACATTATATATATATATATATAGATATATATATATATATATATATATATATATATATATATATATATATATATATATATTGTCGTGCCGATTATGTAAAACTGGTCAATTAGCAAGAACTCATTTAAAATTAAGTCCTTTCTGAAATTTTCTCTTATACGTTTAAAGATATATTTTTTTCATAAATGTTAATGTAAAAATTTTTAATTTTGCACCAAAAGAATCTTAGAAAACTTACCTAACCTTATTATAACAAGAGCAATTTATTTTAGCCTAGCCCAACTAAATATATTTTAAATACGTTTACAATAATTTAGTACTAAACAAACACAATCAAATATATTTTTTTTCGTTAGGTTCAGAATGATTTTGGCGAAATTATTGCATACACAAATTTTCACTTGTCCTATATGGCAAGATGAGCGTTGCTATTTAAGCCAAGATAGCAAGTTCTGCCTATTCGGCACGACATATATATATAAATATATATATATATATATATATATATATATATATATATATATATATATATATATATATATATATATATATATATATATATAGGGAAGTACTACCTCTATGGCTGGAATGGGGACCCTCATCCTGAGAGAAGACAATAAACGTACCTGGGGAAAACTCAAGGTTCTCCCCGGAGCTGTTTGAATATTTTCTTCTCCTACCACCCCTATATATATATATATATATATATATATATATATATATATATATATATATATATATATATATATATATAATGGCAGGTACTGAAGAGTCCCTGCTAGAGGACGTACAACTAGTGAAGACAAAGAGAAAAGCGTTGGGACTCATCCTCAATCCTTCCAAGTGTGAAATCATGACAACGAACCAGAAAATAATCAGAGCTGTGCGGACAGTCCTTCCTGAAGTTTCTACTATCACTCCGTCCAACAGCACTCTCTTGTGAGCACCGCTGGGTCATCAGGCCATCGATACTGTTCTCTAGGACAAACTGAATGACCTAAAGAGAATGGAGGAGAGAATAAGAGTTCTCGATGCCCATGATGCCCTGTATCTCTTCACAAGCTGTCTTATTGTGCCAAGACTCACTTCCTAAGGTGTGCACCCTCTTTTAACAACCCAACCTTCAACGAATATGACTCGCTCTTGAGGGCACTGAATCCAACTCACACCCACCCACACCCACTCATGTATTAGTCAAAACTATTTTTAAAACTACACTGTTTTAGCTTCAATAACGCTACTCGGGAGTTTGTTCCACTCATCCACAATTCTATTGCCAAACCAGTTCATTTATCATTTCTATAATTATTTTTTCCAACTTGAAACCATTGCTGTGAATCCTGTCTTGGTTAGATACTCCTAACGCTTTTTTTTTGCATCCCCTTGATTTATTCCTGCTTTCCATTTGTTAACCACAGTCATATCCTCCATAATTCTACGCCTTTCCAGAGAGTGAAGTTCAGGACTCTCAGTCTATCCTCGTAATTGCCCTCAGTCTATCCTCGTACATAACAGGCAATCAGAGTTAAATAAATCAACTAGATATCATTCTATTTTCTCTCACACACGTAATTCATATAAAAAACATTTTCAAAAAAAAAAAAAAAAAAAAAAAAATACATAGCCAAAAGTTACAAAAATAAAAGCATAGATTCGACTACCTAATTAGCCAGAGTAGTTTGTGACAATGCACTTGTTCTGAGAATAATTAATGAACGTAATCTGGGGGAAGTCTGCAACAGTCTGGCCTAAAACAGCTCGTACATTGTGTACCTCCAGGTTCCCCCGGTTAACGATATTTTTTCACTCCAGAAGTAGCTCGTACTACATTTGTGATTAGTCCATTTCATACAGTACAAACGCACTTACATAAATACACTTACATAATTGGTCGCATTCGGAGGTAATCGTTATGCGGGGGTCCACTGTATTTAACAAACTTTCACGATCGCAGGAATTATGTTGACAGGGAAGACTATATATGGAGAACGTTGGAAATGAACGAGACACTACCAATTTGCTAATAGCGTATAATATCAACACGAAAATATGAATGTGCATTGACGGTAATTATGCGTGTTCAATAAGATTACGCTACGGTTGTTATGAGTGAATAACGAATACGAATCGTCTTTTACACTTTAATATGAAATCTAACGAACGGTAAATATCCACTGAAATGCGCGATTTATGAACAACTAGCAGCGGTACGTTTCTCAGTGGAGGAATGTTACTGAATATAATTTTACAGAGTTTATATAGTGGAATGCACTTTTGAATTTACTTTACACTGATAGATGAACATTTTCTGGAATCTCTCACACTCTCTCTCCCTGTGAGAGAAAGAGACAAAGAGAGACAGATTCCAGAAAATGTGTATCCATCACTGTAAGTAAGCCCAGAAGAGCATTCAACAGTATAAATATTGAAATATTTCTCTTAGTGAGCTATATATATACGTCAAGATATGTTTCACGGCATATATTCACCAAAATGTTTTTCTCTAAAAGTATATTCAGTAACATATGCATCTCTCATTACATTCTGTGTATCTGAAGACATTTATCTTCCAGTGATCACTAAGAGGTTCACTCTCCCTGTTCTTACAATGAGAAATATACCGCTGTTAAGATGACAGGTGATATTACTACACGCTGAACAACCACTGTGAAAAAATGGTGAAATTCCAAGCACTTTAATTCGAGAACTTAAAATCATAAACATTGGGTAGAATACAAGCTGTATATAACATATTCGTGACTAGATACCTATATCATCATAAAAGGTCGGGCGTTGTAAGTCGACCGTGAGGGTGTAATCCCGTCCTTATATGCCTCTCTGTTGATCTTTTCTTTTTATATTTCCTTGACGAGAGAAAAAACACGAAAATGCTTGGGATTTCACTATTTTGATAGATAGACGGATAGATTGTTAGATATATATACACCACGCAGAAACAAGCGGGTATATACAGAGAAAGATAGCAGTCAGCAGGACTCGATACTGCTGCAGTATTCAGGGTTATTTTGTTTGATCTAATATGTATATTACGAATGTATGCAGCTTCGTAAGGCTTGTGCAGTACTTTAGAAGACGTCATATTGGCAACCCTCACCACCGTCTACTCGGCCTCACGATAATTCCCAGATATATCTATCTCTTTGATGAGAGAAGAGATTCCAGATCAAAAATATATTTTTTGAGTCAATATTTACAGTATCAACAACTTTATATAAATTAAAGTTGTAAGTGAGCCAGCGATGTAACTTTAAAAGCAAAATAAAAATAATAAATCTCCTAAAACGAAGGGTGGTATCAGCAGTATTGCACATGACGAGGCTGTCATTCAGTCTTACGTTCTACCGATGAATTCTCTTATTTAGTTTGTCACGTTAATGTTTAGCCTCAATGTACATTCTTCTGTTTCCTCAAAATTCCCATAGGGGGCCAAACTGCTTCCAGGGAAGCCAGGCCGTCCTTGCCTTCCCTTTGTTTCCAGGGAAACCAGGCCATCCTTGCCTTTCCTTGGTTTCCAGGAAAGCCAGGCCATCCTTGCCTTTCCTTGGTTTCCAGGGAAGCCAGGCCATCCTTGCCTTTCCTTGGTTTCCAGGGAAGCCATGCCATCCTTGCTTTTCCTTGGTTTCCAGGGAAGCCAGGCCATCCCTGCCTTTCCTTGGTTTCCAGGGAAGCCAGGCCATCCTTGCCTTTCCTTGGTTTCCAGGGAAGCCAGGCCATCCTTGCCTTTCCTTGGTTTCCAGGGAAGCCAGGCCATCCTTGCCTTTCCTTGGTTTCCAGGGAAGCCAGGCCATCCTTGCCTTTCCTTGGTTTCCAGGGAAGCCAGGCCATTCTTGCCTTTCCTTGGTTTCCAGGGAAGCCAGGCCATCCTTGCCTTTCCTTGGTTTCCAGGGAAGCCAGGCCATCCTTGCTTTTCCTTGGTTTCCAGGGAAGCCAGGCCATCCTTGCCTTTCCTTGGTTTCCAGGGAAGCCAGGCCATCCTTGCCTTTCCTTGGTTTCCAGGGAAGCCAGGCCATCCTTGCCTTTCCTTGGTTTCCAGGGAAGCCAGGCCATCCTTGCCTTTCCTTGGTTTCCAGGGAACCCAGGCCATCCTTGCCTTGGTTTCCGATCTGGCCAGTACACAATATGGGAGAGAAGCTGACGTTTAGGTCCAACTTGATCCATTTATATGTCATACTAACACACGACGGTGTGACTTGAATATGATCCATGTTGGACGGAAACATCGCCGGTATTGTGCCTGTTTGTTCTTTCTGGTAACCAGCGTTAGTCAGCTGTCATGGTCGGACAGTATCTCTCCGTAAATACTATAACACTATGACCGCCGGGGGGCTCGTAATGATTAAATACCTGGGTCGTCATACATGCGACTGACCAATGCATTTTAATAATTAATGCCAAGCAATAAATCTCTTAGCTCTAACACATCACTGGAGGATGGGTGGGGGGAAGAGGATGGCCTGTGGGTGAATGTTGGCAGGAGGATGGGATGTGATATGTTTAGGGTATTCAAGTGGGAGACGAGGCTAGAGCTTGTGGGGTGGATTCTGTGCGGGTGTCTTTGGTATTCCTGTGAAGGCCGAGGTTTCACACCTCTGCATGCACGCCCCTTTTCCCCTTCCCACCTCTGGAGTCTTTGTGCTCTATTATTTCCTCTAATTTCTAAATCTGTCCAAGCCAAGGTACACCCCGTGTCTCGTACCATTTCCGTTGTGAAGGTGAATTTGATAGGAGATATTTTCTTCCCTAGAGTACTTTCCAATGTATGATTTTTTTCATTTGGATCGTAATGACCTCCTAACCTACTAGTGTGATGACAGTACGAGTCTCCTGTTCCTACGGCTGCCATATTTCATTATAAGTTCTCATTTTAGCCTCTTGAAGCCATAGATAATCAGCAACCTCTCTCTCTCTCTCTCTCTCTCTTTCTCTCCTCCTAAAACTTACAAGTCCTCCAGATTTCTGTGTCTGTTGTAAGGAAATCCCTTTGCTTGTTCCATTATCTCTTGCTTGTCTGAGAGTATTTCCTCTTTCTTCGCCTGCTATTATGCTTCTTGCTTCCATGTCATTACCCCTTTCCTTAAACACTAGTTCCTTCCTCGGCTTCTCTTCCAGGCTTTGTACCTTTGCCTCAGCAGCTGCAGACCATCTCTCTCATTTCTTGCACCTTTCCCCTTTCTTGCATCTAAGCCCTGCGACCATTAATTCCACCTCAGCTCCCCTTTCTCTTTTAATTCTCTTCTGGGTTTTCATTTCTTCGTTACTCATTGTTTCCTAGTTATACACAGTGACTAAGATTGCTGCTTAGTGGTGGCCGACCCTTCATTCGCTAGCGTTACCTGTGCATAAATATCTCTGTATAGGTCTGCTGGGATGAGTATGTGTGCTGTGTGTTTTGTTGTATAAGAACATTAGAACATAAGAAAACAGGAACACTGAAGCAGGCCTACTGGCCCATGCAAGGCAAGTCCAATTCTCCTACCAGCATAAGCCAATGGACTAACCTAGTCAGGTCAGGTCACATTCACTTAAGGAGCATGGCATCTGACCTAGTAGCACAAGCTAGTCACATCCAACTCACACCCACCGACAAACACTCATGTATTTATCTAACCTATTTTTAAAACACAACAACGTCTTAGCTTCTATGACGGTACTCGGGAGTTTGTTCCACTCATCCACAACTCTACTACCAAACCAGTGCTTTCCTATATCCTTCCTGAATCTGAATTTTTTCCAAGTTAAAACTATATATGCGAGTCCTGTCTAGGATAGATATTTTTAGCACGCTATTTACATCCCCTTTACTAATTTCTGTTTTACATTTATACACCTCAGTCATATCCTTCCTATTTCTACGCCTTTCTAGAAAGTGCAGATTCAGGGCCTCAGTCTATCCTCATAGGGAAGATTTCTGATACATGGGATTAACTTTATCATCCTTTGTACATTTTCCAGAGCATTTATATCCATTCTGTAATACGGTGACCAGAACTGAGCAGCATAGTCTAAATGAGGCCTAACCAAAGATAAATACAGTTTAAGAACAACCCGAGGACTTCTATTATTTATACTTCTTGATATGAAGCTAAGGATACCGTTAATTTTATTGCGAACACTTATGCACTGTTGTCTTGGTTTTAGATTACTGCTAACCAGAACTCCTAAATCATTTTTGCAATCAGTAATATTAAGATCTACATTATTTAGTTTATATGTGGCAGGGTTATTTTCCTGTCCAACATTCAGAACTTTGCATTTGTGTATATTAAACTGCATCTGCCACTTCTCCGGCCACTGCATCAGTCTATTCAAATCATACTGGAGTGCTCTAATGTCCTCATTAGAAGGAATTGGCCTATTTTAGTGTCATCTGCAAATTTGCTTAAGTCGCTATTTATTCCCACATCTATGTCGTTTATATAAATTGTGAACAACAACGGGCCCAACACTGACCCCTGTGGAACACTGCTTGTGAAGTGTCCCCATTCTGATTTCTCCCCATTTATGCAAACTCTTTGCTGCCTATTTGTCAACCATGCCTCAACCCAGGAAAAAATTTCTCCTATTCCGTTTGCCTTAAGTTTCATCAGTAGCCTCTGATGTGGAACTCTATCGAAAGCCTTACTGAAGTCCATATACACAATATCATATTCATTACCATGATCTACCTCCTCAAACACCTTAGTAAAAAAAAGTTAGGAAATTCGTAAGACAGGAACGCCCCTTTGTAAAACCATGCTGAAATTCATTAATCAATTTATGCCTATCAAGATGGCTACGAATTGCCTCGGCAATTTTTGATTCCATAAATGTTCCGACTATGGAGGTAAGGCTTATTGGTCTATTGTTCGAAGCTAAGGACATGTCTCCTGCTTTGTAAATAGGTATTACTTTTGCTATTTCCACTTGTCTGGCACTGTGCCAGTTTGTAGTGATATGTTGAAAAGATTAGCTAAGTTCCTCTTTACATTCCTTTAAAACCCTCGTAAACAGTTCATCAGGGCCTAGGAATTTGTTCGGTTTTAATATCTTTATTTGTCTGAGGACCATGTCACTAGTTAAACCAATTGTGCATAGTTTAGAATTATCACCCTGTTCTACCTAGGTTATTATTTCTGGCTTTTCGCTTGTATCTTCCTGAGTAAAAACTGAGAGGAAGCAAGTGCTGAAAAGTTCTTACAATTCCTTATCACTGCCAGTGATCTGACCTGAGTGATTCTTATGTGGGCCTATCTTGTCCCTAATCTTACTTATGTATATCTGAAGGAATCGTTTTGGGTTAGTTTTCTAATCCCTTGCGACTTTAGTGTCATAGTCCCTTATTGCTTTTCTTATTCTTTCTTTTATTTCTCTCTTCAACTGAATATATCGATTTCTTAACTGCCCATCCCCTCTTTTGATACGCCTATATATATGCCTCTCATTTGACCAATGAGATCGTTTAATGTATTTTTTATCCATTTGGAATCATTTTGTTAGATCTAATTTCCCTACTCGGAACAAAAGTTGTCTGGGCAGCTAGAACTATGCTCTTAAAAACGTCATATTGTCAACCATTACCACCTATCTGACCCATAGTCAGGTCATCCCAATTTAGCCCACCCAGGTAATTTTTCAGTCCCATGAAATAGGCCAAGCCGAAGTCTGGGACAGAGACTTGATTGCAGTTATCCATGATATATTGAAACTAAGTGATTTGTAATCACTTTTCCCAAGATCATCATTAACCTCAAGATTATTAACTAGTGATTCTTTGATGGCAAGAACCAAGTCAAGCAGATTGTTTTCTCTAGTTGGTTCTGTCACAAACTGTTTTAAAAAGCAATCCTGAACAGTATCAAGAAAGTCACTAGACTCAGATTTCCTGTCAAATTGTTCCAATCAATTTGTCTAAGTTAATATCTCCCATTAACACAACATTTTCATATCTAGATGCCTTATGAATTTCGTCCCATAGCAGCTTACTGCACTCCCTATCAAGGTTTGGGGGCCTATAAATTATGCACTGAGAGGTGTATAACTCTCTGTGTATATATTCTGTAAGATTTGTCTCTGTGAATACACAGACGTGCCTCTTATTGTGTAATTGGAGAGATGCGTTTCTTTCACGCGTGTATACACAGAGATGTGTATCTCTCAGTGTGTTTACACTAGAAAACACACTAACATCTCAAGGATTGGGCACACAATTTATGTCAAAGAAGCCATATTTGTTTGTAACTGAAAAAGCCACTAGTTGCGGAAAGATCTTCAAATACTGATACCCAGGGATTGCACATCACTACCTCCTTTGATCTGTCACCCTCCCTTTGTACATGTAGAAATAGGATGATAAGCCTGACCAAAACTTTTCCAAACCTGCCACAGAAGTAGGCGTAGTAGGGAAAAAGACCATCGGGTCAACTGCTCTGACGATTGCTGACTCGGGCAATCCGTCAGATGGTTGGTGTGTAAAATTGTTTTGGCCGGGTCTGGGGGCCAGATACCGCATGAAGGGCATGTACTATGGAGATTTCTTGCGATTATAGTTGGGAGAGAGCGAGAAGTATATGGAAGACTAGTCAACTTTGAAGTTGACATGCTCGTTGTAGGAGAAGGTTGTCGTGGAGTATCACAGGGACGATCCACAAACCTCCCCTGTGGATCAGAAGATGGTGTAGACAAATTAGAAATAAATGACAAATAAATAAATTACCATCGGGTATCCCCCACCCACCATTGTGTCCAAGAAGGGAAAGCTTACCAATGTAATAAGATAAACGATGACAGGGCTAGTGAAAATTTATACACGATTGGTTAACAGATATCAAATGACAGTCACAGGACGAAAATAGTGCCAGCGTCACTGTTGCTCGCTTGGCCCTAGCTAAATATGTTCCTCCACCAGACAAGAAAGAGCATTACGGAACCAGTTGATTGATTCGTGCAGAACCAGCGCAGAATTTTCCGTTAGGAAATTAAATCGTCATCAGAGTACAAAACAAATTCTGGCCACAAAATAGAGCGAAACACCAACGTCAAAGACCTGGGAGTGATCATGTCGGAGGATCTCACCTTCAAGGACCTTAACATTGTATCAATCGCATCTGCTAGAAAAATGACAGGATGGATAATGAGAACCTTCAAAACTAGGGATGCCAAGCCCATGATGACTCTTCAGGTCACTTGTTCTATCTAGGCTGGAATATTGCTGCACACTAACAGGACCTTTCAAGGCAGGTGAAATTGTTGACCTAGAAAATGTACAGAGAACCTTCACGGCGCGCATAACGGAGATAAAACACCTCAATTACTGGGAGCGCTTGAGGTTCCTGAACCTGTATTCCCTGGAAAGCAGGCGGGAGAGATACATGATTATATACACCTGGAAAATTCTAGAGGGACTAGTACCGAACTTGCACACGAAAATCACTCACTACGAAAGCAAAAGACTTGGCAGACGATGCAACATCCCCCCAATGAAAAGCAGGGGTGTCACAAGCACGTTAAGAGACCATACAATAAGTGTCAGGGGCCCGAGACTGTTCAACTGCCTCCCAGCATACATAAGGGGGATTACCAACAGACCCCTGGCAGTCTTCAAGCTGGCACTGGACAAGCACCTAAAGTCGGTTCCTGACCAGCCGGGCTGTGGCTCGTACGTTGGTTTGCGTGCAGCCAACAGTAACAGCCTGGTTGATCAGGCTCTGATCCACCAGGAGGCCTGGTCACAGACCGGGCCGCGGGGGCGTTGACCTCCGGAATTCTCTCCAGGTAAACTCCAGGTAAACTCCAGACCTCTATCTGACCGAAGAAGAATTTTGCCAGGCCTCAGTGTACGACAAACACACGGGAAAGTTGAAGACACGTCTGCAGTACCTGAATATCTGTATTCTGTAGTGAAGAGACGTATAGAATAAAAATGTTTAGTGTTAAGATGTGTAGTGCTAAGATGTCTGGTGTAGATATATGTAGTGAAGAAATGTGTAGTGTCAGGACATAGTATACAGATGTGAAGCATCTAGATTTGTAACGTAGAGATGAGTAATGTAGAGATATGAAGTTACAGGCTGAAGACATTGGACTTGCCCCATCTGGAAGAATTAGGGGAAAATGTGACTGAATTGTATAAATCGTTGACAAGAATGCTTAAAGGGGATTTATGTAACGTGTTTAATATATCTAACCAAGACAGGACTTGCAGAAATGGCTTCCGCTGGACAAATTTAGACTTGGAAAGGATATAGAAAAATCACTAGTTTGGCAGATGAATTGAAAATGAGTGGAGTCAACTCCCAGGTAACGTCGCTGAAGAGGGCTTTCTGGGTAGTTTTAAAAACTGGTTTGACAGTGACATGAATGGGTGTGAGTTAGAGCTGCCTAACGTGGGCAAGCTGGTTTACTGCAGTGCTTTTCTAATCTGATTTGTTTTGCAGTGAAACCTTCACTGCAGCGCTTCGTCCAGGTCTTTATCTAGTATAATTATGCGCACCATACCCATGTGGTAGACTTTACTCAAAGAATTATAGAAGCACATAATTTGTCCAGGGTCTGGTCCTCAAAGCTTCTATAACTAGACAGATACACGACATTATGAGGTAAACGAGTAAGTACCCTCAGGCCAGGTCGGAGAGGTTAAAAGTGAGGAACAACTGAGGTACAAGTAAGGTACATAGGTGAGGTGTAAGTGGGGTATGATTAAAGTAGAAGTGAGATATAATACAGACAAATTGTGGGCGTAAAGCACTTATGCACTATCAAGGCACTTACAGAAGGACATTTTTCACAAGTCATTTTATAAATAATTTTTTAGGATTAAATTTGATTGCTTCCAGCCTCTCCAGGTTCTGTATGACCCCTACAGGTTTAGCTCTCCATTCATGAATAACACGAAAAAAATAATGTCTTTTAAAGAGTTATTTGAAGACGATTCGCCAACCAGTGATTTTATCGATTCACATTATTATCGTCGAATATCAACTTTGTATTGAATTCCTAAAACAGCTGGTTGGCGATACTTCCTGAATAGACACGCAGGTGTTGCACGAGTGTCTATTCTCATGACTAGACGGTATTTTGGTAGTGGTGTGACGAAGATATTTTCCATATCACATAACTCCAGCACCTTCTACCTCAGTGCTCCTTGAGATAAAAGAAACACGTATACCATCGTTTACATAACAATCTTGTTAAAAGTGTGATGGCATCATAATATAATTTCTCTTCAAACTTCAGCATCACTACTCCTTCAAAGAAGAGGAGGCTCTACGTCCCACTTCCAGGACTTTAGTGTGGCAGCAGGTGCCTTTGCTTCCCACTTGAAGGACTCCATTGTGGTAGGAAGTGCCCGTACTGCCCTCTTCCAGGGCTGCAGTGTAGCAGCAGGTGCCAGTGCTTCCTTCTTCCAGGATTCAATTGACGCATCAGGTGTTTGTATTTAGCTGATCCATGAGTCAGGTGTGGCAGCAGGTGCCAATACTTCCCTGGTCCATGATTCAGGCATAGCAGCAGGTGCCAGTACTTCCATCTTCCAGGACTCAAGTATAGCAGCAAGTGCCGACACTTCTTTCATCCAGGAATAAGTTGTGACAGCAGGTCACAGCACTTCACTGGTCGATGAGTCAGATGTGGAAGAAAAAGTCTCTCTATGGAAGAAAATATAAAAAACTGACAACTAGAAATAGTCAATGACGCCAGAGAATTCTTTTAATACATCGTCTTACCCAAGGCTCTGTGTTAGCAAGTATACAGGAATAAGTAGGTATAAGATATGTTACGTTGATCACAGGGGTGAGTTCTTCACTGCTAATACAAAGCTACGTATGGTGCAAGAGGTCAGGGGAACACAGTTTGAAAATGGTGTAATATAGTTTAACATTATGGAAATATCGTAAACCAAGCGACAGCGGATGCAAAACAACTACGGGGGAGTAGAATGATAGCTCTAGGCCTTTCTTGTTGCAATCAACACATCAGGAACTTGCAAAATTGCAGAAAAGAGGAGGATGTCCAAGCAAATCCGTTCCCCAAAGACTTCTTCACTGGAGTGAAGACGTCCTTTGGGAACGTATTTGCTTGGACATCCTCCTCTTTTCTGCAATTTTGCAAGCTCCTGATTATCTATTATCATTCTACTCCCCACGTAGTTGTTTTGCATAGTTTAACATATTTAGTAGTGTCATGTAAAGCTCGGCAAGTCTCTTGTCGTGTTAATGTTAAGTCTGAGACACTTGTGCATCACCTTGGAATCTTTATTTAGGTATCTTCGAAGGGATAAATCTAAGAGGCTGCCCGAATTTTTTTTTTTTTTCATCTTCCTCAAACTTTTCGATTTTATTTCGCTCATAACTCGAGAACTTCTCTCCAATCGGCTTCCGATTTTCACCGCTCATGTACGGTAAGGAGGACAAAGTTCCAGGAACACATGGCATATTTCCATCCCCAATGACCAATGATATTGAACCCATTCTCAGCATCCTGGAATGAATCGGAAAACTTCTAAAACCTTCAGTGGCAGAACTTCAAACGTTTAAAAATGGTGCTAAAAATTTATACGACTGAGAAGACTGAAATTAAAATGTGTAATAGCAGAAATGACTATCTTATGTGCAGAATATTAGGAAGTTTTTTTCCAGTTAAATTACTTTAATTTTCAGATTACCTTTTCTGAACGGCTGCAACGTTTAATTACTGATGAGTCTTCTTGCTAGGAGATTGTCTCCTAAATAAACCATACCACGAGTGGGGTTAGAACCCGCGATCAGAGTTCCAAAACTCCAGACCAACGCGTCGGTCTGGAGTTTTGAGACTGCATGACCACGGGTTCTAATCCCGCCAGTGGTATGGTTTGTTTACAATAGTGTCATTACGATTTCGTTAGCGTGCTGCTACTTTTGTTAATGTAGTCTAAGGAGAACTGGACTGGATGGATCCATGTCATAACTGGATATTAGCTTATATGATCGGCTTCAAGTTTGAACCACTGATGTTGTTTTTTGAACACATGGATCACACTGCCATTAGGTGGCACAAGTTCCAGTTTTATTGAATAAATACTAATTTACATTTTATTTTCAATAACTGAAGAATGCTTCTCCCCAAAAAAATAAACAAAAAAATAAGAATCTGCAGTTTTATGGATTTTTAATTAAAGTTTAACGAAGAGAAACTTCAGTTTCTAAGAAGATTCTTTGCAAACTTTTCGTTGATAGTCTCACAAATTTTCGTTTATTGCTCGAGAAAGCTTCATTCTCGACGTCAGTCAGAAAACGGGGAAAATGCTGATATATTTCAACTTCATTTTGAGAGAGATGTTCCCTACAATGTTAAACAACCTTTCTCAGTCTACTGAAGACATTGTGAACTCCATATTTACTGGGAAGGTTTGCCAGGGATGGTAGAACTCTCTCATTTTCTGTCCACCACTTTAGTGGATTTCTTTCTATAAGCAGTAATGTCACTGCCATATATTTGTTTACCTCCATTTTCATGCTTGTGGTAACGTGAAAACCAACGAGTTTGTTTCTGACTACTAGTTTTTGAGACTAGGAAAAGAACCTCGAGGCATATTTTTCAAGACTGACAAAATCTGAACTAAATCTCCACGGCTGACTTACCAAATCATTGTCTCTCCAGGGCTTATACTGGATAGCAAGAAGTTCCATGATCATGACAATGGATGTTCCGTCAGTCATGATACACTTCAAGTCACTGTCTCCAGGCTGGAAAACTGAGGTATACTAGCGACCTCTTAAGGAAGACAAGATTGCTGAGCTTATAAACGTCAGGGGTCCCTGACTTTTCAACGCACTATCTCCGTAAATAAGGGGAATTACCAAGAGACTTCTAGCTACCATCGTTGCTGCTGTATACTGCTAGAAAACCAGCTGCAGTCTCTGAGTGCTTGACCAGCTGCACTCTTTGAGTGCTTGACCAGCTGCACTCTCTGAGTGCTTGACCAGCTGCACTCTCTGAGTGCTTGACCAGCTGCACTCTCTGAGTGCTTGACCAGCACCACTCTCTGAGTGCCTAAACTGCTGAATTATCTCCTGCGTTTCTCTCAGCTCATTCTCAATGTCGACAAGATTAATTTTACATTACTCATCAACTGCATTGGCTTCAAAAATGTTAATCGTACTTCTTAGACACAGAAATATGTTTTGTAGTCATCAGTAGTGTAACTCTTGACCCGAGTTAACATGACAGAGCTGGTGTACCAGTGTTACAGTCTTCAATCATTGAAATATTATACTTAAGGCAATGTTTCTAAGACTAGACAGTTTCTTACACTAAGACGTATAATTTTGTGAAATGTTTTAATCCCAGAAGATAACTTAGCATTAAAATTCCGTCTTTCCATCAAATAATGTAAATTAAGCCTTAACCTAAGTACAAATAAGTGCTGTTTGATGCTCCTGTGATTTAGTAGTTTACTGTCTTCTTGTTGACCTAGTTTACTGCAGACTGGATGAGAGTGACTGAAGTGGCTCATTATTTGTCTACATTTATTAACAAATATTAACAAATAACACAAATACAAATCATTATACCTTTATGCAGTACAAAATAATCACTTTATATATAATAAAACATTGGTAGGCGCAAAAGAAAACCAATTGTATGCAATGCATTAACTTTCTGCTACTGAATACAATCATGGGTAACCAGTTATAAGAGTATATACTGTACTCACCTATTTGTACTCACCTATTTGTGGTTGCAGGGGTCGAGTCCTAGCTCCTGGCCCCGCCTCTTCACCGGTTGCTACTAGGCCCTCTCTCTCCCCGCTCCATGAGCTTTATCAAACCTCGTCTTAAAACTGTGTATGGTTCCTGCCTCCACTACGTCATTTTCTAGGTTATTCCACTGCCTTACAACTCTATGACTGAAGAAATACTTCCTAATATCTCTCTGACTCATTTGTGTCTTCAACTTCCAATTGTGGCCTCTTGTTTCTGTGTCCCCTCCCTGGAACATCCTGTCTTTGTCCACCTTGTCTATTCCATGTGTTGGTGAGTGTATGTACGTACCTACCAATACTTTATTTTTAAGGATATGTCTAATATTATTACTTTAAAAGTATCGGCTAGTACTCGTCACTGCATATGTAGACTGTTTGTGGAGGCGGGAATTCAAACAGGAGGAGGCTGAAATTAATCATTGAGTATACACTGCCACGAGAGTGGCAGTGTATACAATAATTTAATACTAAACAAACACAGTGAAATATATTTTTTTTCGTTAGGTTCAGAATGATTTGGCTATTTAAGCCAAGATCGCAAGTTCTGCCTATTCGGCACGACATATTTATATATATATATATATATATATATATATATATATATATATATATATATATATATATATATATATATATATATATATATTCAACAAGTCGGCCGTCTCCCACCGAGGCAGGGTAACACAAAGAGAAAGAAAATTCCCAAAAAGAAAATACTTTCATCATTCAACACTTTCACCACACTCACACATAATCACTTTTTACAGAGGTGCTCAGAATACAACAGTTTAGAAGCATATAAGTATAAAAATACACAATATATCTCTCCAAACTGCCAATATCCCAAAATGCCAATATCCCAAACCACTCCTTTAGAGTGCAGGCATTGTACTTCCCATTTCCAGGACTCAAGTCCGGTTATATAAAATAACCGGTTTCCCTGAATCCCTTCACTAAATATTACCCTGCTCACACTCCAACAGATCGTCAGGTCCCAAATACTAATACTTTTATTAACTCCACACTTTCTCCTAGTTTCCACACTCCGAATTTTCTGCATATTTACACGACACATTGCCCTTAGGCAGGACATCTCCACTGCCTTCAACCGCCTCCTCGCTGCTGCATTCACAACCCAAGCTTCACACCCATATAAGAGTGTTGGTACTACTATATTCTCATACATTCCCTTCTTTTCCTCCATAGATAACGATTTTTTGACTCCACATATACCTCAATGCACTACTCGCCATTTTTCCTTCATCAATTCTATGATTAACCTCATTCTTCATAAATCCATCCGCCGACACGTCAACTCCCAAGTATCTGAAAACATTCTCTTCTTTTTTTTTTTTTTCTCTTCCATACTCCTCTTCCCCATTTTGATATCCATTTCTTTTATCTAAATCATTTGATACCCTCATCACCTTACTCTTTTCTATGTTCACTTTCAACATTCTACCTTTACACACACTCCCAAACTTGTCCATTAATCTTTGCAATTTTTCTTTAGAATCCCACATAAGCACAGAATCATCAGCAAAAAGCAACTGTGTCAATTCCCATTTTGTATTTAATTCCGCATTTACTTCTTTTACAACCCCATCTATAAATATATTAAACAACCATGGTGACATTACACATCCCTATCTAAGACCTACTTTTACCGGGAAGTAGTCTCCCTCTCTTCTACACACCCTGAGCCTCACTGTCCTCATAAAAACTCTTTACAGCATTTAGTAACTTACCACCTATTCCATATACGTGCAACATCTGCCACATTGCTCCCCTATCCACTCTATCATATGCCTTTTCAAAATCCATAAATGCAATAGAAACTTCCCTACCTTTATCTAAATACTGTTCACATATATGCTTCAATGTAAACACTTGATCTACACATCCCCTACCCACTCAGAAACCTCCTTGTTCATCTGCAATCCTACATTCTGTCTTACCTCTAATTCTTTCAATAATAACACTACCGTACACTTTTCCTGGTATACTCAGTAAACTTATTCCTCTATAATTTTTCAAACTCTTTTGTCCCCCTTCTCTTTATTTAAAGGGACTATACACGCTCTCCGCCAATCCCTAGGTACCTTCCCCTCTTTCATACATTTATAAATCAAAAATACCAACCTCTCCAGCACTATATGTCCCCCTGCTTTTAACATTTCTGTCATGATTCCGTCAGTTCCAGCTGCTTTACCCATTTTCATTCTATGTAATGCCTCAAGCACCTCCCTCACACTCACATCCTGCTCTTCTTCACTCCTAAAAGATGATGTACCTTCCTGGCCAGCGCATGAAATTACCGCCTCCCTATCTTCGTCGACATTTAAAAGTTCCTCAAAATATTCTAGCCATCTACCCAAAACTTCCATCTCCCCATCTACTAACTCCACTACTCTTTTTTTAACTGACAAATCCATTCGTTCTCTGGGCTTTTTTAACTTGTTTAACTCACTCCAAAATTTTTTCTTATTTTCATTAAAATTTCTTGACAGTGCCTCTCCCACTCTATCATCTGCTCTCCTTTTGCACTCTCTCACCACTCTCTTCACCTTTCTTTTACTCTCCATATACTCTGCTCTTCTTATAACACTTCTGCTTTGTAAAAACCTCTCATAAGCTAACTTTTTCTCTTTTATCACACCCTTTACTTCATCATTCCACCAATCACTCCTCTTTCCTCCTGCCCCCACCCTCCTATAACCACAAACTTCTGCCCCACATTCTAATACTGCATTTTTAAAACTATTCCAACCCTCTTCAACCCCCCCACTACTACTTGCACCAGCCCACTTTTTTGCCAATAGTTGCTTATATCTCACCCGAACTTCCTTCTCCCTTAGTTTATACACTTTCACCTCCCTCTTTCTTGTTGTTGCCATTTTCCTCTTTTCCCATCTACCTCTTACTCTAACTGTAGCTGCAACTAAATAATGATCCGATATATCAGTTGCTCCTCTATAAACGTGTACAACCTGAAGCTACCCATCAACCTTTTATCCACCAATACATAATCTAACAAACTACTTTCATTACATGCTATATCATACTTTGTATATTTATCCTCTTCATCATAAAATATGTATTACTTATTACCAAACCTCTTTCTACACATATCTCAATTAAAGGCTCCCCATTTTCATTTACCCCTGGCACCCCAAATTTACCTACTACTCCCTCCACAACATTTTTGCCGACTTCAGCATTGAAATCTCCAACCACCATTACTCTCACACTTGGTTCAAAACTCCCCACGCATTCACTCAACATTTATATTTATATATATATGATGATCCAGAATATTAGCGCCGTTTTACCAGGAGCACGAGCCATTGATCCAGCCAATAGCACTCTCCTCGGTGGTCCTCTTGGGTCCAATGCCATCGATCTGATCCTAGGAAAAAAAGTCTCAGAACTCCGGACGATGGAAAGCAGGATGAAAGACATTGACACACGATGCCTTCTACCTACTCACCAGGTGCCTGTCAATCCCAAAACTTACCTATTTTCTGAGATGCTCCCCAGCCTTCAGCAGTCCAAAACTCAAGGAATATGACTCTATCCTGAAGGCCATGCTAGAGAGTGTATTGAATCTTTCCCTTGACGATGGACTGGTTGCAAGCCTCATTTCCGGTCAGGCTTGGAGAGCTAGAAGTACGCAGATCCTCCCAGATTGCTCTACCAGCTTTCCCATCCTCTTCCATAGCATCAGACGAGTTGATAAGACAAATTCTTCCTGACACCCTCAGTGACTCAGCAGGAATAGAAGACCCTAGCTATGCCAGTGCCATCACCGAATGGGAGGCTCTTGCTGCTCCAGCACCAAACCCTAGTGCAGCACTGGTTCACAAACAGTCAAGCTGGGATGGCCCGATTGCTGAAAAGGTGCTTGCCAACATGCTCAGGGCTGCAACATCAGATAGGGAGATTGCCCGTCTCCAGGCTGTGAGTGCCTCACTCCGGGGACTACCTCCAAACAGTTCCCATATCGGCAATGGGAACGCGACTCGACCCTAAGACCCTCCGTATTGCAGTGGCTCTGCGCCTTGCTGCCCCAATTCACACAGAATATATGTGTATTTGCGGCGAAGTGCAATCAGACCAATACGGTCTACATGGTCTTAACTGTTCCAAAACCAAGGGCTGGCATGCAAGACACAATGAGGTCAACGACATCATTGAGAGAACCCTTGCTACAGCTGGATGCCCTGCCGAGAGGGAGCCCCGATCACTAGCAGCCAACAATACCCACAACCCAGCAAACCGCCCCGACGGGATCACCATCTTTCCTTGGAAGAATGGCAAGCTCTTAGCATGGGACTATACCTGTGTGTCCACACTGGCTGACACCTATATCCATCACAGTGTGGGGCGACAGGGAAGAGCTGCTGACCACAGGGAGGAGTACAAGATCAGCAAGTACAGGGACATTAGCCAACAGTATCAATTTGTCCCAGTGGGATCAGAGACCTTGGGATCATGGGGAAAAAATGCCACACGTTTCCTTAAAGAATTGGGTTCCAGACTCATCGACACCACCAGGGACCCAAGGGCAGCCACTTTCATGTTCCAGCGCCTCAGCGTCGCCATCCAGAGGGGAAATGCTTGCTGCATACTTGGCTCGCGTCCAGCCTCGGAGGAGCTGGAGGAAATTCATGATCTTTGATACATTGTGCCATTGTATTCATGTTTATGTTTTTTCTGTAAATGTATTTTGTTATATATATATATATATATATATATATATATATATATATATATATATATATATATATATATATATATAGTGGAGGGAGGTTTACAGGTTGAGGTACTCCATAATCAACATGGCTGGCAAGTGCCATTTTCAGCTGACATCATCGTATCTACCTATCCTCTGCATCATTCTATCAGTGAAAGTGAAGTGTGGATGTGTTATGTTGTGCAGTGTTAGTGGTGAGTGGATGCAGCCAGTGGATATGTGGAGGCCTCCTTCTTTAACTTCCTCTTTGTTTGGCTGGGAGATGAGGACGGCAGTGATCGCCCTGGCCTTCTAATTATTGCATGGTAAACTGGAGATTATCTCGGTTAATAGTGGGAACATTGTGAATATCGTGCCAAATGGCGACGATGATTGTAAGTTGAATAGTGCGTGTATGAAACAATAGTTAGTGATGTGCGCTGTAAACGGATGAGATGATGCCCCTCGACTTCCCTCTCTGGTCCTCGTCTCACATCCCTGTTTAGGCCGTATGCCTGGCTGACAAAGGATGTTGCCTTTTAGTGCTCCAACAGTTGCAACCATTGCAGTATGTCACTCCTCCATCTCACCCATACACTCATGCCTTGCTTTACTCGCATTCCCCAGCTAGCACTACCACACGCCCATGATGTCAGCAATGTCATAAGGTTTGCCGGTTCCCAGGGATCACCACGACATAACCAACAAGGTGGCACTCGCTCACGAGGCAACTGCCAGATGTGCAACAGTGTGTGTACAGTGTACAATCAATCCCAAAAATGGCAGCATTGTCGCTCTCAATAAATATCTAAGTTCCTTGAGGCCTCCAACTAGGAATAACCAACAGCCTCGCCCAGGAGACAGATCTGACAGCCACCTTGACTTCACCTCTACAGAGCACCTAAAAACTGATATCAAATTAACATCCACAAGGATGCTGATACATCCCCAAAGCAGCTCACCCTCAAGCTGTTCAACAAAGCTGTGAAGCAGCGGCCAGTGCACCACGGGTATATATTACCAATAAATATCTAAGTTCCTTGAGGCCTCCAACTAGGAATAACCAACAGCCTCGCCCAGGAGACAGATCTGACAGCCACCCTGACTTCACCTCTACAGAGCACCTAAAAACTGCAATCAAATTAACATCCACCAGGATGCTGATACATCCCCAAAGCAGCTCACCCTCAAGCTGTTCAACAAAGCTTTGAAGCAGCGGCCAGTGCACCACGGGTATATATTACCAATATATCAAAAGATTCAAAACTCCTCATCCTTGAGTCAACTTTGATTCAAGCATTTCCAGCACTGTCGCAACCTAACGCAAGTCTACCCACCATTAAGAGGCAAGGATTTCCCTCCTAGCGCACACTCTTCGCCCCTAACTCAAGGCTCGGTTAACTTTTTGTGGCAGCAATTCATAAATAACTCCAGCTAACAGGACTGGTGAATGCCACGTTACCTTATGATAACCCCACCACTGTTGAAGTTGTACATACGTCTTCCTCTCATATATACGCCCGATTTTCTACTGTTAACGCATCCCTGCTTCCCTAGGGTCTAGCTCTTTGGCTACCTGCTGTTAACAGAATCCTGCTTTCCTAGGCTCTCTCATCCTGCCTACTTGCTATCAGCATATCCCTTCTTCCATAGACTGTAGCTTCCTGGCTGTCTACTGCCGGCACATCCTTGCTTCTGGCTGGCGCTCTGCTCTCTTTACTCAAATGTACCTATAAATAAAGTGAAATTACGCCCCCCTTGGTTCCTCTTAAATTTACTCTCCCTCTCGTAGGAATCTTTCATGCCGACGCTAACGTACACCATCAGTAATAGAACCTTAACGCTGATGCAAGGTGCGACTCTTATATTGCAAGGTGAATCACCTGTGATGCCTGGTGCCAGACCTTTACTGCAAGGTGCCACACTCGTGATGTAAAGAACTGCATTAATGATGCATGGCATCCACCTGTGATGGAAGAAGCAAAAACTATCACACAACTTTCTCCATCTCTGACGGAAAGCTCCTCACTTCTATTGAAATATTCTGTGGCACAACACTCCCGAGCTCTAACGCAACACCCCACTGGCAAGGAAGGCTTCTCGCAACTGTTATAATATTCCAAACATTTATTGCGGCTATCTTCACTTCTTAGGTAACAATCTTAATTTTTGGGGGGGAGGGTTCTCACCACTGAGCCAATGCTGCCGACATCAGATGCATCATTCCCAGCTTGAGACACAAGCCTCCACACATCTCACTCAATTCCCTCAACCTCTGACGTAATCATCCTATTTCTAAACAGCATGCCTAACCTCAGACTCCTCACTTCTAAAGCAACACTCCTAACCTATATCACAACACTTCCCACGTCGGACGCAACACTTCCCACTTCTTAGGCAACACTCCGCATTTCTGACGCAACATTCACTACCTCTGACGCACGGCACATTATCCCTGAATCAACATACTTCTGCTGAGAGTCAATTCCCCTAAACCTTTTTAATCTCTCGACTCAGTCTGGCTGTACCAATATTAACAAGACCTCACAAGAAACTGGATCTAAGAGTCCACAGTCAACACAGTCCTCAGTACACACTGCTGTTGGTCAATATAACGTGTGTGTGTGTGTGTGTGTGTGTGTGTGTGTGTGTGTACTCACCACCTATTTGTACTCAGTTGTGGGTGCAGGGGTCGATTCACAGCTCCTGGCCCCGCCTCTTCATTGGTCGCCAGTAGGTCACTCTTCTTGATCCATGAGCTTTATCATATCTCTTCTTAAAGCTTTGTATGGATCCTGCCTCCACTACATCACTTCCCAGACTGTTCCACTTCCTGACAACTCTGTGACTGAAGAAATACTTCTTAACATCCCTTTGCTTCATCTGAGTCTTCAACTTCCAACTGTGACTCCTTGTTGCTGTGTCCCATCCTCGGAACATCCTGTCTCTGTCCACCATGACGATTCCTATCAGTATTTTGCATGTCATTATCATATCCCCCCTATCTTCCCTGCCCTCCAGTGTCGTCAGATCGATTTCCCTTAACCTCTTCCAGTAGGGCATGCCCCTTAGCTCTGGGACTAGTCTTGTTGCAAACCTTAGCACTTTCTCTAGTTTCCTTACGTGCTTGGCTAGGTGTGGGTTCCAAACTGGCGCTGCATACTCCAATATGGTCCTAACGTACACGGTGTACAGGATCCTGAACGATTCCTTATTGAGATCTCGGAATGCTCTTCTTAGATTTGCTAGGCGCCCGTATGCTTCAGCAGTTATTTGGTTGATGTTCGCCTCAGAAGATGTGCCTGGTGTTATGCTCACCAAAAATCCTTTTCCTTGAGTGAGGTTTGTAGTCTCTGGCCCCCTAGACTTGTACTCCGTCTGAGGTCTTCTTTGCCCTTCCCCAATCTTCATGACTTTGCACTTGGCGTGGTTGAACTTCAGGAACCAGTAGCTGCACCAGGCCTGTAGCCTGTCCAGATACATTTGTAGTTCTGGCTGGTCCTCGTCCGATTGAATTCTCCTCGTCATCTTCACATCATATGCAAGCAGGGACACCTCAGAGTCTATTCCTCTCGTCAAGTGTTTCACAAATACCAGAAACATGACCTGTCCTAGGACTGACCCCTGTGGCACTCTGTCACAGGTGCACACTGATACCTCGCCACGTACCATGACTCGCTGTTGACTTTCTGACAGGTATTCACTGATCCATTGCAGTGCCTTCCTTGCTATCCCTTCTTGGTCCTCCAGCTTGTACACTAACTTCTTGTGTGGAACTGTGTCAAACGCCTTCTTACAGTCCAAGAAAATGCAGTCTACCCACCCCTCTCTCTTTTGTCTTACTTGCTGTCATGCTGTCATAGAACTCCAGTAGGTTTGTGACACAGGATTTCCCCTCCGTGAAACTGTGCTGGCTGTCAATGATAAGCTCATTCCTTACTAGGTGCTCCACTACTCTTCTGATAATCTTCTCCATGACTTTGTATACTACACATGTCAGCGACACTGGTCTGTAATTTAATGTTTCGTATCTGTCTCATTTTTTAAAAAATTGGGACTACGTCTGCTGTCTTCCCTACCTCAGGTAGTCGCCTTGTTTTGATAGATGTGTTGAACATTGTTAGTGGTACACATAGCTCCTCTGCTCCCTCTCTCAGGACCCATGGAGAGATGTTATCCGGCTCCATCGCCTATGAGGTATCTAGCTTATCTAGGTATCTTAGCAACCTCTTTACTTTTTCCTCGGTTGTATGTTTTGTGTCCAACACCTGATGGTGTACCCCACCTCTCCGTCTTTCCGGAGTCCCTTCTGTCTTCTCTGTGAATGAATCTCATGTTGAGCTCCTCACATACTTCACGGTCGTTTCTTGTGAACTCTTCTCCTTCCTTCCTCAGCCTGATTACCTGGTCCTTGACTGTTGTTTTCCTCCTGATGTTTCTGTACATCAGCTTTGGGTCAGATTTGACTTTCGCTGCTATGTCATTTTCGTAATGTCGTTGGGCCTCCCGTCTTACCCGTGCATATTCATTTCTGGCTCGACGACTGTTCTCCTTATTCTCCCTGGGTCATTTGCCTTCTATATTTCTTCCATTCACTAGTATACTTCGTTTTTACCTCTTTACACCTTTGGGTGAACGAAGGGCTCATCCTGGCTTTTTCGTTATTTCTGTTACCCTTGGGTACAAACCTCTCCTCAGCCTCCTTGCACATGGTTGTTACATATTTCATCTCTTGTTCTGACTTTCCTGCCAGTTCTTTGTCCCACGGAACTCCATGCAGGAAATTCATGCCTGTGTAGTCTCCTCTCTTGTAGTTTTGTTTTATTCGTCCTGCCTTCCATGTTTCCCTCTCCACTTGTAGCTCTACTATGTATTCGAATCTCAGAGCCACGTGATCACTGGCCCCGAGGGGCGTTTCATATGTGATGTCATCAATATCTGCACTACTCAAGGTGAATACTAGCTCCAGTCTCGCTGGTTCATCCTCTCCTCTCTTTGTGGTAGTGCCCTTACGTGTTGGTACATGAGGTTTTTCCAGTACCACCTCCATCATCTTAGCCCTCCACTTTTCTGGGCCCCCGTGTGGCTCCAGGTTCTGCTAGTCGATTACCTTGTGATTTCAGTCAACCACAATTAGCAGCTTTGCCCTGCACACATGAGCCCTTCTGGCCACTTCAGCCAGCGTGTCAACCGTCGCTCTATTACTCTCATCATTCTCTTGCTTTGGCCTCCTGCTGTTCTGTGGTGGGTTATACATCACTGCAATTACCACCTTGGGACCTCCAGACTGAAGTGTGCCTATATATATATATATAATAGGCACACTTCAGTCTGGAGGTCCCAAGGTGGTATATATATACCAGTAGTGAAAAACTGAAGCCAATCAGAAGAAAGTTTTTCAAGTCTTTGCAAGGAAACAAAATAACGATCTAGGTAAGACTTACCCAAGAGCACACGCAAATAGTTACCCAAACCTTGTCCTAGTTACAGCAAACCAGCAAAATAAAATTCTAGATCGACCGGATAAAGCGTTTTTGAGGTAAAAGCGATGTCAGTCGCAGAAGGAAAATAATGACCGAGAAACTACCAAAAAAACGAAAAGGTATAATTTATAGAAACTCAAGATTATCTTAATGTCTTCAGTGAAACTGACATATTACCAATTATACATCGCAAATTGAATAAAATTATTATGTTTTGAAGGTAATAAGAAGAATTATTATCTTAGTTGATGGAAAACAATTTAGTTGATAGATTTCTGAATTTAATATAAATTTTGTATTATTGTAGTCCCAGAACTCTGTACGTATACCTGGGGTATACCTGGAGTATACCTGGAGTATACCTGGAGTATACCTCGAGTATACCTGGAGTATACCTGGAACATACCTGGAGTATACCTGGAGTATACCTCGAGTATACCTCGAGTATACCTGGAGCATACCTCGAGTATACCTCGAGCATACCTGGAGTATACCTGGAGTATACCTGGAGTATACCTGGAGTATACCTGGAGCATACCTGGAGTATACCTCGAGTATACCTCGAGTATACCTGGAGCATACCTAGAGCATACCTGGAGCATACCTGGAGTATACCTGGAGTATACCTCGAGTATACCTGGAGTATACCTGGAGAGGATTTCGGGGGTCAACGCCCCCGTGGCCCGGTCTGTGATCAGGCCTCATTGTGGATCAGGGCCTAGTCAACCAGGCTGTTACTGCTGGCCGCACGCAACCCGACGTACGAACCACAGCCCGGCTGGTTAGGTACCGATTTTAGGTGCCTGTCCAGCGCCTTCTTGAAGACGTCTATTGGTAATCCCCCTTATATATGCCGGGAGGCAGTTGAACAATCTAGGTCCCCTCACACTTAGTCTTTTATCGTGCTAGTTTACCTAAACAAGCAATCTCCTTTTTGTCACAGCCGTGTTAAGGGTTTGAAGTCGTTCAGAAGAGAGATTCTTTAGTAAATTGAAATCAGTATCTCATTTTATTTAAAAAAGTATTCAAATATTGATGTCTATTTATTGTCCAGAAAACACACAAGTGCTAAAAGTTTGAAGCCGATCAAAAGAGACATTGTCCAGTTATGGAAGACTCCGTTTGTATACTGTTTTTGTGCTGTTTGGGAACACCGTTTGTATGCACTGTTTTTGCTCACTGTTTCTATACACTGTGCTCACCGTTCAGGGACACAGTTTGTATACACTGTCACCGTTCAGGGACACAGTTTGTATACACTGCGTTCACCGTTCAGGGACACAGTTTGTATACACTGTGTTCACCGTTCAGGGACACAGTTTGTATACACTGTCACCGTTCAGGGACACAGTTTGTATACACTGTGTTCACCGTTCAGGGACACTGCTGGTTTTCTTGACTATAATAACTCTTAGGCTAACGGTTTTAATTAAAAACCCGTTTTTGCACTGCCATTTTCAAGGTAACGTTCTGCGCTTGTCTTATTGGCAGTCTGTGTTTTCATTTTGACATTCTGCGCTCTACAAAATTTTAATTACTTTCAGATAGTCGCCTAAATTCATTAACATTTACTACACTTTTTCTCAAAAAATTTTCTGAATTAATCGGCCTATTATAACTGCAGTAACACTAGGGATGCTGTGTGGAGATCAATGCTTCTCTGTTAACTACTTCTGATACTCAAAAGGCACCAGAGCCGCCTCTCTCAGTGTCATTTCGACTGAACTAACACGCTGGGAGGATTTTTAATTACAGATTACGCATCTGATGCTATCATCGATACAATCAAGTGAAGAGCTTTGGATGTACAGGGGTTGAGTACAGAGGTATTTTGGAGTAGATGTATATTATGTTTACATGAGACCTTTTAATGTTCCAATAGGGTTTAAAACATGTGTTTATGTATACAACTAATTCATTCAGATGTTAGTAAGCGTGAAAGGGGACGTAGCCTTTGCGTACTCTTTTGCACAGCTTAATACAGCACTATTTATTTGTTTATTTAGTAAGATTTTACGATAACCATTTCATATTGCATCATATTAATCATATCACCGCCACTTCATCATTATAGCTCTCTCTCCCTCCATCATAGCTTTAAGTGCCTCCATCAGCACACCAATTTCTTCTCTCCATCATCTCATTGTCATTCCCTCATAACTCTCGTTCCTTCCCATCCACCCACTCTCATCACAGTAAAAAAAATGTAACGTAAACATCAGTGCTCAGGTAACATTTACATCACAACCTTTCCGTCATCATGACCTTCCCTTCATTATCATAATCCTCCATCCCACCATCATTACCTTCGTCCCTCCATCATCATAACCTTTCTTCCAAAGTTATAACTCTCCCATCTTCCATCATTATTCTCCCTCCAGTCATGATTAATCTCCATCGTTCCATCATTAATCTTCATATCTTCATCATTACTCTCTGTCCCTTAAGCATTACTAACCCTCTCTCCTCAACTCTATTCTTCCTTCATTCTTATTTTCCCTCCCACTATCTTTTCTGTCCTCTCCTGGTAAGGCAGGAGAACACTATTCTTATGTCAGAACTGGAAGATGCCTGATAGATAATTTTGACAAGACGTGGCTTTTCTTGTAATAAATGTTCTCGTAATCCACCAGGTCATCTCACTCTCTTTAATTCATTAACATATTTTTCCCTTAAAGCGAAACGTCATGTGTAATGACTGTTCCTATATATAAAATATGTTTTTTCGTACTATGCTTCCCAAACTGCTTACTGGAAATCTTTATATAACTCTAATTGTAATTTTTGTGTGTGTTTGTGGTAATTTTTTTTTAGCATATTATGATGTAATTGCAAAAATCGATAGGAAGCTGCAGTATCTGTAATATTTTCTCGTCAATGAATAAGCAAAACAGAGAAGACACCAAGATTGTACCTTGCGGAAATAAAGTTTTTCGTATCGTTGACTGGATTTTTACTTAATTACTGCTCTAAGACATTTTTGTTAGACAATGGAATATATATATATATATATATATATATATATATATATATATATATATATATATATATATATATATATATATATATATATATATATATATATGTCGTGCCGAATAGGCAGAACTTGCGATCTTGGCTTAAATAGCAACGCTCATCTTGCCATACAGGATAAGCGAGAATTTGTGTATGGAATAATTTCGCCAAAATCATTCTTAACCTAACGAAAAAAATATATTTCACTGTGTTTGTTTAGTATTAAATTATTGTAAACAAATAAAAAATATATTTAGCTGGGTTAGGCTAAAATAAATTACTCTTGTTTTAATAAGGTTAGGTAAGTTTTCTAAGATTCTTTCAGTGCAAAATTAAAATTTTTTACATTAATATTAATGAAAAAAACATATCTTTAAACGTATAAGAGAAAATTTTAGAAAGAACTTAATTTTAAATGAGTTCTTGCTAATTGACCAGTTTTACATATTCGGCACGACATTATATATATATATATATATATATATATATATATATATATATATATATATATATATATATATATATATATATATATATTATATATATATATGTCGTGCCGAATAGGTAGAACTTGCGATCTTGGCTTTAATTACCCGTAAACGGTCCAAGCAGATCTACGTTCACATGTGTAGTGCTACAAAAGTAGATCAAAGTTTTTTTTACACATTTACAAATGTAGAAAAACAAAAAGAAGATCTACTTCTTTTTACATACTTTCAAATGTTGAAAAAACGTATATATACGTTTGGACCGTTTACGGGTAGCAACGCTCATCTTGCCATATAGGACAAGTTAAAATTTGTGTATGCAATAATTTCGCCAAAATCATTCTGAACCTAACGAAAAAAATATATTTGATTGTGTTTGTTTAGTATAAAATTATTGTAAACGTATTTAAAATATATTTAGTTGGGTTAGGCTAAAATAAATTGTTCTTGTTATAATAAGGTTAGGTAAGTTTTCTAAGATTCTTTTGGTGCAAAATTAAAATTTTTTACATTAACATTAATGAAAAAAATATATTCTTTTTTTTTTTCAACAAGTCGGTCGTCTCCCACCGAGGCAGGGTGACCCAAAAAAGAAAGAAAATCCCCAAAAAGAAAATGCTTTCATCATTCAACACTTTCACCACACTCGCACATTATCACTGTTTTTGCAGAAGTGCTCAGAATACAACATTTTAGAAGCATATACGTATAAAGATACACAACATATCCCTCCAAACTGCCAATATCCCAAACCACTCCTTTAAAGTGCAGGCATTGTACTTCCCATTTCCAGGACTCAAGTCCGACTATATGAAAATAATCGGTTTCCCTGAATCCCTTCACTAAATATTACCCTGCTCACACTCCAACAGATCGTCAGGTCCCAAGTATCATTCGTCTCCATTCACTCCTATCTAACACGCTCACGCACGCTTGCTGGAAGTCCAAGCCCCTCGCCCACAAAACCTCCTTTACCCCCTCTCTCCAACTCTTTCGAGGACGACCCCTACCCCGCCTTCCTTCCCCTATAGATTTATATGCTTTCCATGTCATTCTACTTTGATCCATTCTCTCTAAATGACCAAACCACCTCAACAACCCCTCTTCTGCCCTCTGACTAATACTTGAATTAACTCCACACCTTTTCCTAATTTCCACACTCCGAATTTCCTGCATAATATTTACACCACACATTGCCCTTAGACAGGACATCTCCACTGCCTCCAGCCGTCTCCTCGCTGCTGCATTTACCACCCAAGCTTCACACCCATATAAGAGTGTTGGTACTACTATACTTTCATACGTTCCCTTCTTTGCCTCCATAGATAACGTTTTTTGACTCCACATATACCTCAACGCACCACTCACCTTTTTTCCCTCATCAATTCTATGATTAACCTCATCCTTCATAAATCCATCCGCCGACACGTCAACTCCCAAGTATCTGAAACCATTCACTTCTTTCATACTCCTCCTCCCCAATTTGATATCCAATTTTTCTTTATCTAAATAATTTGATACCCTCATCACCTTACTCTTTTCTATGTTCACTTTCAACTTTCTACCTTTACACACATTCCCAAACTCATCCACTAACCTTTGCAATTTTTCTTTAGAATCTCCCATAAACACAGTATCATCAGCAAAAAGTAACTGTCAATTCCCATTTCGAATTTGATTCCCCATAATTTAATCCCACCCTTCTCCCGAACACCCTAGCATTTACTTCTTTTACAACCCCATCTATAAATATATTAAACAACCATGGTGACATTACACATCCCTGTCTAAGACCTACTTTTACCGGGAAGTATTCTCCCTCTCTTCTACACACCCTAACCTGAGCCTCACTATCCTCATAAAAACTCTTTACAGCATTTAGTAACTTACCACCTATTCCATATACTTGCAACATCTGCCACATTGCTCCCCTATCCACTCTATCATATGCCTTTTCTAAATCCATAAATGCAATAAAAACTTCCTTACCTTTATCTAAATACTTTTCACATATATGCTTCAATGTAAACACTTGATCTACACATCCCCTACCCACTCTGAAACCTCCTTGCTCATCCGCAATCCTACATTCTGTCTTACCTCTAATTCTTTCAATTATAACCCTACCGTACACTTTTCCTGGTATACTCGGTAAACTTATTCCTCTATAATTTTTACAATATCTTTTGTCCCCTTTCCCTTTATATAAAGGGACTATACATGCTCTCCGCCAATCCCTAGGTACCTTCCCCTCTTTCATACATTTATTAAACAAAAGTACCAACCACTCCAACACTATATCCCCCCTGCTTTTAACATTTCTGTCATGATCCCATCAGTTCCAGCTGCTTTACCCCCTTTCATTCTACGTAATGCCTCACGTACCTCCCCCACACTTACATTCTGCTCTTCTTCACTCCTAAAAGATGGTATACTGTATAGCCCTTGTGGCTTAGCGCTTCTTTTTGATAATAATAATAATAAAAGATGGTATACCTCACTGGCCAGTGCATGAAATTACCGCCTCCCTTTCTTCCTCAACATATACAAGGTCCTCAAAATAGTCTCGCCATCTCCCTAATCCCTCCCTCTCCCCCTCTTCTAACTCCCCTACTCTGTTTTCTTAGTTGCCCCTCTATAAACGTGTACATCCTGAAGCCTACCCATCAATCTTTTATCCACCAATACATAATCTAACTACTTTCATTACGTGCTATATCATACCTCGCATATTTATTTATCCTCTTTTTCATAAAATATGTATTACTTATTACCAAACCTCTTTATACACATAGCTCAATTAAAGGCTCCCCATTTTCATTTACCCCTGGCACCCCAAATTTACCTACTACTCCCTACACAACATTTTTGCCCAATTTAGCATTGAAATCCCCAACCATAAGTACTCTCACACTTGGGTTAAAACTCCCACGCATTCACTCAACATTTCCCAAAATCTCTCTCTCTCTTCTACACTTCTCTCTTCTCCAGGTGCATACACGCTTACTATAACCCACTTTTCACATCCAACCTTTATTTTACTCCACATAACCCTTGAATTAATACATTTATAGTCCCTCTTTTCCCGCCATAACTTATCCTTCAACGTTATTGCTACTCCTTCTTTAGCTCTAACTATTTGAAACCCCTGACCTAATCCCATTTATTCCTCTCCACTGAAACTCTCCCATCCCCTTCAGCTTTGTTTCACTTAAAGCCAGGACATCCAGCTTCTTCTCTTTCATAACATCCACAATCATCTCTTTCTTATCATTTGCACAGCATCCACGCACATTCAGACTTCCCACTTTGTCAATTGTCTTCTTATTCTTTTTCGTAATTATTACAGGAAAAGGGGTTACTAGCCCATTGTTCCCGGCATTTTAGTTGACTTTTACAACATGCATGGCTTACGGAGGAAAGATTCTTATTCCACTTCCCCATGGATATAAAAGGAAAAGTAATAAGACCAAGAACTATTAAGATAAAATCAAAGAAAACTCAGATGAGTGTGTATAAATAAACGTGTACATGTATGTGTAGTGTGACCTAAGTGTAAGTAGAAGTAGCAAGACGTACCTGTAATCTTGCATATTTATGAGACAGACAAAAGGCACCAGCAATCCTACCATCATGTAAAACAATTACAGGCTTTGTTTCACACTCAATAGGCAGGACGGTAGTACCTCCCTGGGTGGTTGCTGTCTACCAACCTACTACCTATATATATATATATATATATATATATATATATATATATATATATATATATATATATATATATATATATATATATATATATATATATATATATGAGAGAGAGAGAGACAGACAGACAGACAGAGACAGAGAGAGACAGAGAGAGACACAGAGACAGAGAGACAGAGAGAGAGAGAGAGAGAGAGAGAGAGAGAGAGAGAGAGAGAGAGAGAGAGAAAGAAAGAGAGAGGGAGAGAAAGAGAGATAGAGAGAGAGAGAGAGAGAGAGAGAGAGAGAGAGAGAGAGAGAGAGAGAGAGAGAGAGAGAGGTTGGTGAATGAATTTGGTAGGATATGTAAAAGAAGAAAATTAAAAGTGAATACAGGAAAGAGTAAGGTTATGAGGATAACAAAAAGATTAGGTGATGAAAGATTGGATGTCAGATTGGAGGGAGAGAGTATGGAGGAGGTGAATGTATTCAGATATTTGGGAGTGGACTTGTCAGCGGATGGGTCTGTGAAAGATGAGGTGAATCATAGAATTGATGAGGGGAAAAGGGTGAGCGGTGCACTTAGGAGTCTGTGGAGACGAAGAACTTTGTCCTTGGAGGCAAAGAGGGGAATGTAAGAGAGTATAGTTTTACCATAGCTCTTATATGGGTTAGAAGCATGGGTGATGAATGTTGCAGCGAGGAGAAGGCTGGAGGCAGTGGAGATGTCATGCCTGAGGGCAATGTCTAGTGTGAATATAATGCAGAGAATTCGTAGTTTGGAAGTTAGGAGGAGGTACGGGATTGCCAAAACTGTTGTCCAGAGGGCTGAGGAAGGGTTGTTGAGGTGGTTCGGACATGTAGAGAGTATGGAGCGAAACAGAATGACTTCAAGAGTGTATCAGTCTGTAGTGGAAGGAAGGCAGGGTAGTGGTCGGCCTAGGAAAGGTTGGAGGGAGGGGGTAAAGGAGGTTTTGTGTGCTTGGGGCTTGGACTTCCAGCGGGCATGCGTGAGCGTGTTTGATAGGATTGAATGGAGACAAATGGTTTTTAATACTTGACGTGCTGTTGGAGTGTGAGCAAAGTAACATTTATGATGGGATTCAGGGAAACCGGCAGGCCGGACTTGAGTCCTGGAGATGGGAAGTACAGTGTCTGCACTCTGAAGGAGGGGTGTTAATGTTGCAGTTTAAAAACTGTAGTGTAAAGCACCCTTCTGGCAAGACAGTGATGGAGTGAATGATGATGAAAGTTTTTCTTTTTCGGGCCACCCTGCCTTGGTGGGAATCGGCCAGTGTGCTAATAAAAAAAATTTATATATATATATATATATATATATATATATATATATATATATATATATATATATATATATATATAATGTCGTGCCTAATAGGTAAAACTGGTCAATTAGCAAGAACTCATTTAAAATTAAGTCCTTTCTAAAATTTTCTTCTATACGTTTAAAGATATATTTTTTTTCATTAATGTTAATGTGAAAATTTATAATTTTGCACCAAAAGAATCATAGAAAACTTACCTAACCTTATTATAACAAGCGCAATTTATTTTAGCCTAATCCAGCTAAATATATTTTAGATAAGTTTACAATAATTTAATAATAATCAAACACAATTAAATATATTTTTTTTCGTTAGGTTTAGAATGATTTTGGCGAAATTATTGCATACAAAAATTTTCACTTATCCTATATGGCAAGATGAGCGTTGCTATTTAAGCCAAGATCGCAAGTTCTGCCTATTCGGCACGACATATATATATATTATATATATATATATATTATATATATATATATATTATATATATATATATATTATATATATATATATATATATATATATATATATATCTATACAATAAGATCACAGTAAACAGGTGATTTTAAAATATACAAAACAACCACTGTGAAAGAGTAGTGAAATTCCAAGTGCTTTCGTGACTACTCACACTGTCAAGGAACAATGAAAGTAATACATCAAAGGAAGGCAATAAAAGGGCTTAGACCACACCTCATAGTCAATCCCCACAACAAAGAAACACCTAACGCGAGACAATACCGGACTCATAAGAAAAGAGGAACACTGGAGTAGGTCCGCTGGTCCAACTAGACAGGTCCTCACGACAACCCACCAACAAATCATTCTACCCAAGAAATAAGGTTTATTATTTGTCCAATGTATTATTAAACTCTAACCAAATTTTATTAATTATAAATGAATCTAATTTATACAAACCAAAGGAAATATTCATATTATTGTCAAAACTGCTTTTTATGGAACAAGATTCAATTATATTTCTGTCAACCATGGACTTGCTTGATACAACTTTCTCAACTTTTTGAAAATCAATAGGATGGTTAAAATCTCTCACATGAATAAATAGAGCATTGGAATCTTGTCCAGTTCTAATGCTGTATTTATGTTGTTTTAATCATAGTTCGAGACTTTTACCAGTTTGACCGTAATAAACTTTATCGAAAATTTTACAAGGAATCTTATAGACACATCCATCAGCATTTTGGGGGGAATTCTTTACCAAAAGTTTTTTTACTGTATTAAGATTTTTAAATACAACTTTAATATTAAAAGTCTTAAGAAGAGAAGGCATATCAACCAAGTTTTCATGGTAAGGGAGAACCAACATATTTTTAGCTGAATAAGGTTGGTTGTCCCTTTTTGGGTTGTAAAAAGTATTTCTAGCAATTTTAAAAGATTTATCAATTACATTCCTCGGTATTTCAGATCATTGGCTATTTCATAAATTTTGGATATTTCTTCATCTATCAACTCTGGACTACAAATACGTAAAGCTCTCAAAAACATTGATGAGAAAACAGACAGTTTAACTTTATCTTAACGGGAAGAATAATAGTGTACATAGGAACAGTTATTTGTAGGTTTTCTGTAAATTTAAAATTTGAATTCATTATTACTCTTAATAATTAAAACATCTAGAAAAGGCAATGAGTTATTTTCCTCAAACTCAACAGTAAAGTTTATAGAAAGGGCTAAGCTATTTAATTTGCCAGGGAAATTGTGTATATCTACATTCTTGGGCATAAGACATAAAATATCATCGACGTATCTGAACCAATTTGCTCTATTAGGGAGGATTGTGTTAAGCAATCTTGTTTCGAGAAACTCCATGTATAGATTACTAAGAACAGGTGAAAGAGGATTCCCCATTGCCATACCAAATTTCTGAGTGTAAAATTTATCATTAAATACAAATTTTGCATCAACAATGCAAAGTTTAATAAGCTTAATGATGGTAGGAACTGATAATGGTAAATCATAATTAACGAGTTCTTCAGATAAGAAACTTAATAAATCATCAACAGGAACTTTCGTAAACAAGGAAGTAACATCAAAACTAACCATGTTAAAATCATTTAAGTCAGTCAAGGAGCTTAATTTATCAACTAAATCTAAGTTGTTTTTAACATTGAAGTTAGAAATTTTACCAACAATAGGACTCAAAGTCAACAAGCCATTTGGATAATTTATATGAAACTGATCCTATGGAGCTAATAATTTGTCTGATTGGATTACCTGGTTTGTGTGTTTTTAATAGTCCATACATGTAAGGTAAAGATGGATTAGTGGAAAAATTTTTTTTAATTAATTCATCTTTGCCTTTTAGTAGAAGTTTTATTGTTTTATTGAAATTGCTGTTAACGGTTTCTAAGGGATTCTTTCTAAGTTTAGAATAGGCTTCAGTATCATCTAAGACATTATTCATTTTTTCTTGGTAATCATTTTCTTTCATAATTACTATTGCATTTATTATAGCTCTATGTTAAAACAAAACATTCCCAATTGCCCTCAAAGATTTTTTAAGTCTTATGATACACTTAACAATAAAAATTTGCGCCAAACCAAGTCTCCACAAAGAGCATATATAGTATTGTAACCACAAACGTGTGGTATTTAATCAGTAACAGTACTGCAACTAGCCGGGGGATCGTGTCATTTTAAACAGGATCTGAAGGAGGTTACACTGGAATTCGACCACAACACCTCAAAGAGATGGTAAATCCAGTCCTCGGTACAGTTGCATCAATTCTTTTCTCTGAGTTAACAACCTTCGTCAACAACTGCCTGGCTGGGCGGATCCCAGAAGAAATTAAACCTTTCTTTTTCGGAGCCTTATTATGTGCTTTTAAGATGGATGGAGGTATCAAACCCATTGCTATCGGTAACACTCTTCGCCGACTCGTTGCCAAAACAGCAGTAAGAAACATTCATGTAAAAGCCGCCAGTTTACTCCAGCCAAACAACTGGGCTTTGGCGTCTCTCAAGGCAGTGAAGCGGCAGCTCATGCAGCAAGTGCCTACATCAGATACCTACCAGAAGACAGGGCCGTAGTCAAACTAGACTTTAAAAATGCCTTTAATATGGTGAAAAAGAGATGTGGACTTGCCGGCGGCTGTTCGACATCAGTTCTCCCTCAGTTCCCCCAATTCTTTTGTTTGGCAAACATGAAATTCCCTCATCAGAGGGTGTTCAGCAGGGAGACCCACTCGTTCCATTTCTCTTCTGGTTGGCGGTAAGAGAAATAAGTTCCAGCTTGCGCAATGAGCTCTGTATCTGGTACCTGGATGATAGCACTGTGGCAGGTACTGAAGAGTTCCTGCTAGAGGACCTACAAATGGTGAAGACACAGGGAAAACCCTTAGGACTCATCCTCATTCCCTCCAAGTGTGAAATCATCACAACCAACCAGGTAATAATCATAGCTGTGTGAGCAATCTTTCCTGAAGTCTCTACCACCACCCCGTCCAAGGGCATCCTCTTTGGGAGCATGGCTAGGTTATCAGGCCATCAACACAGTCCTCATGGACGAACTGAATAACCTGAAGAGAATGGAGGAGAGAATAAGTGATCTTGATGCCCTTGCTGCCCTGTATTTCCTCACAAGGTGTATTACTCTGCCAAGACTCACTCACTTCCTGAGGTGCCCACCCTCTTTCGACAACCTAACACTCAGCGAATGTGACTTACTCCTGAGATCTATCTCTAAAAAGGCACCGAATCTGTCACTGGATGATCAGCAATGGGATCAAGCAACTCTCCCAGTGCGACTGGGAGGTATAGGGGTGCGCAAGGCAATTTCTGTCCTCGTGCATGGCTTCCAGTGGACTAGTCAAGGATATTGTCCCCGAGCTCTTGAGAGGTGCAGTAGGAGCTCAAGACCCCAGGTTCAGTGAATCAGCCATGCTCTTGCAGACTCTTCCAGTAGACCAGCTCCTCCCAAAGTGCACAGACAGTCCCACTGGGACAAACCGATCATGGTAAAAATTGCCAACACAATGCTCAACAATGCTTCAGGAAAGAACAAAGGTCGTCTCCTAGCGGTGAAGGCACCACATTCAGGAGATTTCCATTTAGTTGTTCCCAATTCCTCCCTGGGCACCCGACTCGGCCCACAGGTCATTTGGATTGGTGTTGCTATTCCCCTAGCCGCCCCCATACTCACTGAACATAGGTGTATTTGCAGCAGGGCGTCGGCTGATCAATTCGGAATTCATGGTCTCGTGTGTCATACATCAGAAGGGAAGAATGCAAGACATGAGGAGGTCAACGACTTCATTTATAAAAGTCTTGCCACAGCCCGTTGCCCAGCTGAACGAATACCCAACTTCATTCCTTCCTTCCATTTCTTCCTCCCTTACTTCCTCCTTCCTTCCCACCCTCTCTCCCTCCCTCTCATTCTCTTCCTTTCCCTATCTCCCTTCTTCCCTCACAATCATCCAATAATTCCTCCCTCTCTCCCTCCCTCCTTCCCTCCCTCAATGCCTCTTCCTTCCTCACTAGCATCTGACTCTACCTCTCTCCTTTTCTCCCTCCTTACCTTTCTCCATCCCTCCGTCTTTCACTCCTTTCTTTAAACCCCACCTCCTTCCCTCAGCCTCCCTCCCCTTCCCTTCCTCTTCCTGCCTCCTTCCCTGCCTCTCTCTTCTCTCCCGTGGTCTCTCCTTCCTTCTATAGCCTGAACTCTTCCCTCCCCTCCTCCGTCCTCTCCCTCCCTTCATTTATTAATCTCTATCTTCCTCCCACACCTGCTGCTCTTCTTCCTTCCCACCATCTCTCCCTGTCACCCTTCCTCTTACTCTCTCTCATTCGCTCCCAACATCCTTTCCTCCCTTCCTCTTTTCCTCCTTCTCTCCCTCATTTGCACTCTTTCGTCTTCCCTCTCTTCTTCCCTTCCATCTTCCTCTTCTCCCTCCCTCCTCCCCTTCTATTCTTCCCCTCTTCCTCCCTCTCTCCCTCCCTAAGTGACTCTCAGCACACTTTTTACAACTTTAACCAAGGTGTTGTTTGATACACTTGTTAAGGGTTACTTTACGTTACGCTCAACTTTTCTTCACTCATGTTCCTAGTTAATGAGACTCACCAGACAGCCAGGCATGATACTCACTATTTTCCTGCTTTCACAGTGACTGTGGCGGTGAGAAAGTGATTTTGATAGTGATAAAGACAGTGACGGTGATAATGACTATGAAATTTATACTGTCAGTTGTTATCTGTGGTTGCAGTGAGAGTGATATTGTTAATGACTGATGGTATCTGTAATAGTGATTTTGATTGTGATGTGATTGTGATTAACATGGATAATGACAGAGATACTGACAAATTATAGTAATGGCAGTTTCAACAGAGACTGATAATTTGCCATAATCATGATCACAGTTATTTTGACAGTGACAGTGCTAGTGACAGTGATGGTGATGGGAAGGATGATAGGATAGTACTGGTGCTAGTGACAGTGATACAGTGGTTGTGACGGTGATATTTAAATAGGTGACGATGATTGTGATTGAAACAGTGAAGTTGGGAGTGACAGGTGATAGTGACACTTTACCAGAACGATGACAGTGATACTGAGAGTGATAGTGATGTTAACACAATAATAAGTGATAGTGATAATGATTAGTGACAATGAAAGTGATGGAGAAAATAAAATTGAAAGTAACATATTTTAATTAAAGATAATGAAAGAGTTAATGATTGTGAGGCAAAATAGACAGTGATAGACAGAAGTCTTAGTGGTAATCACAGAATCTATGACATAGGCAGTGATAAATAAGAGATAGTGAAAGATAATGACAGAGAAAATGATAGTAGTGATAGGTAATAGCGAAAAATAATAAAAGCATTTTACTGTCATGGAGGATAATGATTGATAGTGAAAGTGATAGTTAATGATTACAGGTGAGATTCAGCCATGAGAGGGAATGTTAGCGCTATGCTTGTTATGTGATGACACTACCCAGGGACTTAACTGCTGAAGTTACCCAGGTACTTCACTGCTGCCATCACACAGGTACTTCACTGCTGCCATCACCCAGGTACTTCACTGCTGCCACCACCCAGGTACTTCACTGCTGCCATCACACAGGTACTTCACTGCTGCCATCACCCAGGTACTTCACTGCTGCCATCACCCAGGTACTTCACTGCTGCCATCACCCAGGTACTTCACTGCTGCCATCACCCAGGTACTTCACTGCTGCCATCACCCAGGTACTTCACTGCTACCATCACCCAGGTGCTTCACTGCTGCCATTACCCAGGTGTTTCACTGCTGCCATTACCCAGGTACTTCACTGCTGCCACCACCCAGGTACTTCACTGCTGCCACCACCCAGGTACTTCACTGCTGCCACCACCCAGGTACTTCACTGCTGCCACCACCCAGGTACTTCACTGCTGCCACCACCCAGGTACTTCACTGCTGCCATTACCCAGGTACTTCACTGCTGCCATCACCCAGGTACTTCACTGCTGCCATCACCCAGGTGCTTCACTGCTGCCATCACCCAGGTACTTCACTGCTGCCATCACCCAGGTACTTCACTGCTGCCATCACCCAGGTACTTCACTGCTGCCATCACCCAGGTACTTCACTGCTGCCATCACCCAGGTACTTCACTGCTGCCATCACCCAGGTACTTCACTGCTGCCATCACCCAGGTACTTCACTGCTGCCATCACCCAGGTACTTCACTGCTGCCATCACCCAGGTACTTCACTGCTGCCACCACCCAGGTACTTCACTGCTGCCACCACCCAGGTACTTCACTGCTGCCACCACCCAGGTACTTCACTGCTGCCATCACCCAGGTACTTCACTGCTGCCATCACCCAGGTACTTCACTGCTGCCATCACCCAGGTACTTCACTGCTGCCATCACCCAGGTACTTCACTGCTGCCATCACCCAGGTACTTCACTGCTGCCACCACCCAGGTACTTCACTGCTGCCACCACCCAGGTACTTCACTGCTGCCACCACCCAGGTACTTCACTGCTGCCACCACCCAGGTACTTCACTGCTGCCACCACCCAGGTACTTCACTGCTGCCATCACCCAGGTACTTCACTGCTGCCATCACCCAGGTACTTCACTGCTGCCATCACCCAGGTACTTCACTGCTGCCATCACCCAGGTACTTCACTGCTGCCACCACCCAGGTACTTCACTGCTGCCATCACCCAGGTACTTCACTGCTACCATCACCCAGGTACTTCACTGCTGCCACCACCCAGGTACTTCACTGCTACCATCACCCAGGTACTTCACTGCTGCCACCACCCAGGTACTTCACTGCTGCCACCACCCAGGTACGTCACTGCTGCCACCACCCAGGTACTTCACTGCTGCCACCACCCAGGTACTTCACTGCTACCATCACCCAGGTACTTCACTGCTGCCACCACCCAGGTACGTCACTGCTGCCATCACCCAGGTACTTCACTGCTGCCACCACCCAGGTACTTCACTGCTGCCACCACCCAGGTACTTCACTGCTACCATCACCCAGGTACTTCACTGCTGCCACCACCCAGGTACGTCACTGCTGCCACCACCCAGGTACTTCACTGCTGCCACCACCCAGGTACTTCACTGCTGCCACCACCCAGGTACGTCACTGCTGCCACCACCCAGGTACTTCACTGCTGCCACCACCCAGGTACTTCACTGCTGCCACCACCCAGGTACTTCACTGCTGCCACCACCCAGGTACTTCACTGCTGCCACCACCCAGGTACTTCACTGCTGCCATCACCCAGGTACTTCACTGCTGCCACCACCCAGGTACGTCACTGCTGCCACCACCCAGGTACTTCACTGCTGCCACCACCCAGGTACGTCACTGCTGCCACCACCCAGGTACTTCACTGCTGCCACCACCCAGGTACTTCACTGCTGCCACCACCCAGGTACTTCAGTGCTACCATTACCCAGGTACTTCAGTGCTGCCACCACCCAGGTACTTCACTGCTGCCACCACCCAGGTACTTCACTGCTGCCACCACCCAGGTACTTCACTGCTGCCATTACCCAGGTACTTCAATGCTACCATTACCCAGGTACTTCACTGCTGCCACCACCCAGGTACTTCACTGCTGCCACCACCCAGGTACTTCACTGCTGCCACCACCCAGGTACTTCACTGCTGCCACCACCCAGGTACTTCACTGCTGCCATCACCCAGGTACTTCACTGCTGCCACCACCCAGGTACTTCACTGCTGCCACCACCCAGGTACTTCATTACTGCCACCACCCAGGTACTTCACTGCTGCCACCACCCAGGTACTTCATTACTGCCACCACCCAGGTACTTCACTGCTGCCACCACCCAGGTACTTCACTGCTGCCACCACCCAGGTACTTCACTGCTGCCACCACCCAGGTACTTCACTGCTACCATTACCCAGATACTTCACTGCTATTACAGAGATACTTCACTGCTATTACCCAGGTACTTCACTGCTATTACAAAGGTACTTCACTGCTATTACCCAGGTACTTCACTGCTATTACCCAGATACTTCACTGCTATTACAGAGATACTTCACTGCTATTACCCAGATACTTCACTGCTATTACAGAGATACTTCACTGCTATTACCCAGGTACTTCAGTGCTGCCACCACCCAGGTACTTCACTGCTTTTAAGCGCCCTAAAATTTGGGCTTTTTCAAAATTTTCGCTTATAAATTGGTTGATATATTTTTTTTCACGGAAAATTATATACAGACTTATTTTTTGAATCCCACCAAACTTATAAACCTTCCCGATCCTCTCAGTTTATTTTAGCTTATTTCTCCTAAATATGTCAAACAGCAGATGAGTTCAGATTTAATATTTCATAATGCTCAGACTGATTTTTCCCAGATTTATTTGCATAAAAAATTATCACTGATGATTCAGCATGAAAACCATACCACGGGTGGTGTTAGAACCCGCGATCAGAGAGTCACAAAACTCCAGATCGACGCGTTAGCCACTGGACCAGCTAGCCACAATAAGATTCATCCAACTAGGTATATTTCTACACTATAGGAAGGTTAGCATCGCGGGTTCTAACCCCACCCGTGGTATGGGGTTAGAACCCCATACCACGGGGTATCATTACATTATTCATCATAAATGCCCCATGCGTTATATGAGGATCTCAGCAATTTTGCTTATTCGGCAAGACACATTGTCCATGTTACTGGAAGTTATTTCTTTCTTATACAGAGTATCACCACTGTACACAAATTTTTAGTTGATAACTTAAGTTCCATTCTGAGTTTAAGTTCCTATTGAACTCTAAAATCAACCTGTGAAATGTTCAAAGATTTAATACTCGAAGCAATTAATGAACGAACTGGAATGTCTTATGCTTGTGATCTTGTCACAGTATCTACGAAACATTCTGGAACATCTGAAAGAAGAGAGTCGTTAGTAGTGACGTTGTCAGCTGACCTGAGGACACGTGAGTCATGCATATCCAGCATAACAGCCCCAGCTACTACGAAATATTTTAGTTCTGGAACCATCATGGTCTTACAATCAGAGTTATACACAAATAACCCGCACATAGAAGAGAGGAGCTTACGACGACGTTTCGGTCCGACTTGGATCATTTACAAAGTCACACTAACCAGAAGTGGAGCAGGACGGCTATATATAGGCAGGAAGAGGTAGTGGTGGTGATAGTAGTAGTAGTAGTAGTAGTAGTAGTAGTAGTAGTGGTGGTAGTAGTAGTGGTGGTAGTAGTAGTAGTAGTGGTGGTAGTAGTAGTGGTGGTAGTAGTAGTAGTAGTGGTGGTGGTAGTGGTAGTAGTGGGGAATTAAGGAGGAGGAGTCAGTCAAATATAAAGAAAGGGGATCACTGCAAGGGAGCTAGGTGCCCACAGAGGGAGAGCAAGTGCACAGAGGTGGGGGAAAGGGGAAGTGATGAAATAAATAATGAAGGAACAGAAACACGCGACAGAAAAAAGACAAAAAAAGGAAAGAGGAAAGGGGAAAAGGGAGAAGAAGAAAAAATGAGGAATCAGGTTAAGTCAAGGGTGTTCTGAAGTTTGGAGCATTTTACAATGTAGTGGGAGAGGAAAGCATCTACAGTGACGAAGCCAGGACTAAGATTCCTACAAGGAAAGTTGTGTATTAGAGAGGATTCAACTAGACGGCGACTGTTAGAGTTGGAAGTAGGGAAGACAGTTTTAGCAGAAGACCAGTCAATAGGATGGCTATGATCTCTGACGTGACAGAACAGAGCATTGTTAGTGTCGGCAAGCCTAACACTATTTTTGTGCTCCCTAAGTCTGTCAGAAAGAGATCGGCCAGTTTCTCCAAAGTATTGAAGAGGACAGGAGGAGCAAGAAATAGAGTAGACACCAGGAACATCTGTAGAGGGAGGAGAGGTATGAACGAGATTAGTGCGGAGAGTGTTAGTCTGGCGGAAAGTAAGCTTGATGTCTAAGGGACGGAGAGAATTGTTGAGATTAGAAAGACCGGAAATGTAGGGAAGGCAGAGGATAGAAGAGTTCCCATGAGTAGAGAGTTTGGGAGAGAAGAAATTGCGTTTAGCACGTGAGAGGGCAGAGTCTATGAAATGGGAAGGGTAGCCAAGACGGGAGAACGAATTATGAAGAGTGGAAATTTCTGCTGGAAGGAACTGAGGATCACAGATGCGGAGGGCACGGAGAAAGAGGGAGATAAAAGCACTTTTCTTGACAGGGAAAGTATGATAGGAAAAGTAGTGAATGTACATGCCACTGTGCATAGGTTTTCGGTAAACGGAAAAGGAAAAACCTGTATCTGAGCTGTGGACATGGACATCAAGGAAAGGAAGCAAGGAATTAGATTCCCATTCAGCTTTAAACTTAATGAAAGGGGCAAGATTATTAAGAGCTTCAAATTATTGGAATAATCAGATGTACAGATAAATTTTTGATGGTGGGATACTACAAACCTTTGATATTGACTACTGACTCACGGCAAGATTTTATAGCATCCACCATAGCATCCGACCAACTTATAAACCATTTATATTTCCGGAGACACTGAGGCATAAGGAAAGCATTTCTACGCCTAAGATAGTCTAGTCTGTTATTGTATAATGCATACACCTCCGAGTGTCAAAATTAAAAATAGTGTTTCCCAAAGTACTACACAGGAACATCCAGTATCTCTCAGAATATTGGATACCTGCATACCATTAACAGGCCATCACTGAATGGACCATGTAAATTAACAGGTATTATCAATCTTTCTTTTTGGGCTGTTAGACCATATGTGACCCAGGTTACCACAACTGAAAAGCTTAGAGATAAACGCTGAAGCTTTATTCTTGGGAGTGATTTTTGGACGATTTTTTCTTTTTGTATGGAAGAAATTGAGAAAGCTGAGATACGGGTTTTCATATGATAATTTCTGACTGCTGCATCCGACTGGCTTTAGCAATTCAAACCTGATAACTTCATAATGTATCTTCGTATCTAAAACAGCTGTGTTGTCGCATCTCGTGACATAATTAACTAATCCTCCAATTAGGTCATTGGTTGACTCCAATCTCATAACCTGCCATCCTATACCTAGATAACACAGAACTTGAACATTAAAATGGCATAAAATACCGACAGGTTGTTAGGTAAGACACATATGCAACAGTTAGATATCTTTATTATGAAACGTTTCGCCTACACAGTAGGCTTCTTCAGTCAAGTACAGAAAAGTTGATAGAAGCAGAAGATACTTGAAGACGATGTAATCAGTCCATCACCCTTAAAGTTTTGAGGTGGTCAGTCCCTCAGTCTGGAGAAGAGCATTGTTCCATACTATGGAACAATGGACTGATTACATCGTCTTCAAGTATCTTCTGCTTCTATCAACTTTTCTGTACTTGACTGAAGAAGCCTACTGTGTAGGCGAAACGTTTCATAATAAAGATACCTAACTGTTGCATATGTGTCTTACCTAACAACACAGAACTTGTTACACTTAGACATTACTGTCTTCAAATTATATCCTAGAATTTGTATTGATAAAGCCACTGAATGGCGAAACGTCTATAATAAAGATACCCAGATGTTGCCGGTATTGTATACCATTCTTATACAACATACAATAGACTGATGAGAGGTTGTATGCAACTAAATTACTCTACAAATAGGAGCTTGGTGGGGAAGACATGACAGCCGTGTATGCTGTCATGTCTCCCCAAACTCACGTGGGGAAGACATGACAGCCGTGTATGCTGTCATGTCTCCCCAAACTCACTCTCTTAATTTAACATCTTCCCACTTCCCCTCAAGACTTAGGAATGACTGGGAATCAGTATTTATTTGCTTACTTTCCCACACTCCTGAGTGGTTTCAAATTTAATGTGCTGGATAATTTAGGATTTTAGTTTATCTTGGATAACAAGAGAATGACTAGTCATTATGGCTTCAAACCTGGTGTTTCTTAGTGTTGTGAGGGATCAACCTTATGTTGTAATATCATAAGGCTTATTTTGGCTGAGGGTTTTCAGGAGTGAGAGGAAGGGTAGTGAGGCTGACGTCTTTCCTGATGGAGAGGAAGGAACGGATGCTACTTCTGTTTAGGGGATTATCTTCTCTTGGAATAGTGTACTTCTGTTTAGATGTCTATGTGTACAGATGTTTAGAGTTTTGTATTTGTTTGCCACTCTGAAGTGAAGGTGAACTCGGCATGTGTGAGTGATTAAGAGTGTCTCTCCCTATTTGTCTCAAAAAGGATTCTATAAAATTCTTTTTATTTTCCTCTTCTGTGTTCTTGGTCAGATAGGGACTCGGAGTCTAGGATTATCCTAAGTGTTCTCGTTATAGTTCAGGAATGGCTGAAAGATTCTCACATCGGTGGTCTGGTGGCTAAAGCTCCCGCTTCACACACGGAGGGCCCGGGTTCGATTTCCGGCGGGTGGAAATTCCGACACGTTTCCTTACACCTGTTGTCCTGTTCACCTAGCAGCAAATAGGTACCTGGGTGTTAGTCGACTGGTGTGGGTCGCATCCTGGGGGACAAGATTAAGGACCCCAATGGAAATAAGTTAGACAGTCCTCGATGACGCACTGACTTTCTTGGGTTATCCTGGGTGGCTAACCCTCCGGGGTTAAAAATCCGAACGAAATCTTATCTTATATATGGCAGAAGATGTATGGCAGTACAAATATGGCACATTTTCAGAAGACTGGCAGATTGCCATATATAGGCAATCCTCCAGTCTTCTGACAATGATGCTTAATAGATCTTAGACAATGATATATGTTAATTTCTGCATTTATTGACACATTACTTTCTCTTGATGCAAAAATGCAGAGAATCGTTAATTTTAATTACTATTAGGTCATAATAAGTTTATATTTTTATTAATTTATAAGTATAGTTTCCTTATTTCTTTCACGGATCGCCTTATTAACTGCATTTTTTTAATGGATGTCTGATTTTTTACCTAATGGGGTTTTACAACTAGAAAAGATTGCTAGCTAAAATATAATCTGCCACTAAAGAAGACAGACTCGGTGGGGATGCCTACCACTCACTCCCAAAGCCACATTATCCTACGAGCGAGTCTCCCCTCTCATTCTGTTCTTAATCTCTAATAATCTGATTTCACTGGGATCTTTAATGGCTCGAAATTATGTATTTTCAAACCTGTTTTTACATTTCTGATTTATTAGGCAAGTTAGTGGCAACATTAAATATTCGCACTTCATTTAAAAGTTTAATGTGATGGTTTGCTGCAGTGACCTCAAGTGCAGCGCAGATATAGCAGTGCAAATCACTGCTGCATCAAGTTCCCTCGCTCCTATATATGTGTATATTTGGATTACATTAAGATAATAAGGGAGAATTTAAGATTGAGAAGGATGAAAGAATTATGCAAAAATTATTTGGAAACACCTGAGGAACAGCATGATAAATAGATAGTTAAACTGAACCCAAACAAAGTAACTTATGAAGGTGATAGACGGATGAAAGGAAGATGGATACAAAACATTATCAACGGGATAAAAACAACTCATATCTTTAAATAAACGTTATTACTCTAAGCCTGTTGCAGGTATTAGCAGATTAACATTATAAGAGGGGATTGCAGGAACGTAAACTAAGTCTTATTTCAAACATTTTATGATCCACCAGGAGGCCTGGTCACAGACCGGGCCGCGGGGGCGTTGATCCCCGGAACTCTCTCCAGGTAAATCTCCAGGTTATATGTCTGAGACTCAGTCTCGAGGACGCTGGCTGGTGAGGAATCTACACTTAAAAATTAGAGTGAAGCATGGATGATCTTTCTTTGTACTTGGCTTGAGGATAGTGAACTATTTTGAAATGTTATGAGAGTTAGATCTAATTTGATTGCAGGAATGATGAAGAGAAACCATACCACGGGTGGGGTTTGTTTGCAATCGTGTCATTACGATTTCGTGAGTCATGATGAAGAGAAGTAACCACGACATATAAAATACTCTGGAGTATACTGAAGACTGGATGGACATGGATAACCAAAGATGGAAAATATATACTCTATTGAGCCAAATAGAAATGAAAATTAAAATTAACTAAGCAACGCCATAAATGAATTAAATTCTATCCAGGAGATTAATATATATATATATATATATATATATATATATATATATATATATATATATATATATATATATATATATATATATATATATATATATATAAGACCATTTCGTGTAAGTTGGCATTGGGTTAAGAGATGAGACCCTGAGCTGGAGTCCGAACAGGTCAATTCGAAAAGGAAATTATACGGTATAAGCAGTACCCTTACCCTCTTTATTATCACGATAATTATCAAGAAACATTTAAATAAATCTACTTATCCCTATCAAAAAAATTATCAACATCAAATATCTGTAAAAACAAAAGCAATCATTAAGTAAAAACAATTAACCGATTAACACAAGAAGGGAACAAAGATTTTAAATCTCAGTGCGAGAGTCTGGCCAGACCTGAGTCGACCCTGGAAGAAATTATTTCTTTCTTTAAAACATCAGCGGTGAGGCAATTTCTTCTCTCCTGGGGAGATATAAGTTGCCCATCAACACCCTGAAACATCGTTAATGTGGAATTTTGCACTTATCTTCCCTTAAGATTTATGTGTTTTTGGGGCACCAGCTGAAGAGACGGGATCCGAGGCTAAAGTCTCGGCTGATGGGGTTCGCAGGGCGTTCATCGAGCGAGGTAAAGGACTGGAATGTGTACCGAGATGGGTTCGTGGAGCACAATAAAGAGCTGGAATGTGCACCGAGGGAGACTTTTCTCATTGCGTTATTTAATATAAAAAACATTGCTATTATTAGTAATTTATGATAATTATTATTAGTAGTGATAGTAGTAGCAACAGCAGTAGAAGAAGCAGTAGTAATGATAGTAGTATTAGTCGTACTAATAGTAATCGTAGTATTAGTAATAGTAGTAGTGTAGTATTGGTAGCAGTAGTAGTAATAGTTATGGTAGAAATATTAACATTGTTATCTATATTTTCATAAAAATATCTTTAAGTGAAGATTCTCCTCATAATTTACAGGACAACTGTACACAGTCTCACTCACATTCACTCGCACTTTCACACACACTCTTAACATATACTTACACTCTCGCACCTACAAACTCTCGCTCACGCACACTAACCAAAACACTCTCATACACATCTCACTCACACTATCACTTACTATCGTTTACTTTCACTAACACTATCACTTACTATCGTTTACTTTCACTAACACTATCATTTACTTTCACTAACACTATCATTTACTCACTATAGCTTGCAGAATTTTTCACTCTGCCTTTCCATCTACTAGCTTCCATCTTCAGTTGTTCTTCTATTTATCTCTCTCTCTCTCTCTCTCTCTCTCTCTGTCTATCTCTCTCTATCTCTCTCTCTCTCTGTTTTTACATTTATATATCATTACTCTATTCTTTTCTCATTATACAAAGTCTGAAATTCTCTTGTACATAACCGAGGAAGAGGTTCAGTCTTCAGTGTTCTATTACATGACCGAGGAAGAGGTTCAGTCTTCAGTGTTCTATTACATGACCGAGGAAGAGGTTCAGTCTTCAGTGTTCTATTACATGACCGAGGAAGAGGTTCAGTCTTCAGTGCTCTATTACATGACCGAGGAAGAGGTTCAGTCTTCAGTGCTCTATTACATGACCGAGGAAGAGGTTCAGTCTTCAGTGCTCTATTACATGACCGAGGAAGAGGTTCAGACTTAAGTGCATTTTTATACTGATGAAGAGGTTTTCGTGTATCATGTTTATATTCAATACTCTTGTTTTATTTTTCTCTCTCATTCTGTCTAGTAACAGAATAATTATTCTTTATTTGGTCATATTAAGAAAGTGGAAGAAACTAACTCACAAAACGGATGGGGATCGAGTTCTTGAAATGCCGGTCCTAAAATCAGAAACCCGACTCAGATACAACAACTTAGGATAAATAAGAATGGCCCAACACTCACCATAGTTCATGTTTTAGTGGCAGCCTCTAGTTCAAGTATCTTCAAAGTCATGAACAAATGACTAACAAAATCGCAATAACACGACAATACAGTATGGAGTACAAACTACCGTATTTCACGGCTTGTAAGACGCGGCTTACGAGACTTGTTTTAGCTTCAATGACTCGACATCGGACGTAACTGTGAGAGCTACGGCTCACCCTACACAGTAAACTTATAGATCCCGTTACTGACCTTCAGTTTACAGGACGCAGGGTGGTTTTTGGAGATATTTTATGGAAAAACTTGCGTCTAATAAGCCACGAAATACAGTACGTACATGCTGGGTGTGGAGCAAGTCCTACAGCTGCGTCTGTGGGCCTCTACTTCATGTAATGTCTCTCTGATCACATCACTCATTTATTAGTGTTAAATTACAGTGTTCCATGACTGGAAAATACGGACATACCAGCAAGGGTTGCTCTGAACAAGAGTCAGAGATGACATCATCTTTCATAAGCCAGAGAATTAAGTAAGCAATTTCAGTAAGCTGTGATGATCCCAAATTCCCTTCCAAAAATATTTCACTGCCAGATTTTGTCATCTCGTCCATGATCCCGTTCACCCCATTTTAACACTTGTCATTTTAACCTTATGAAAGGAGCATTAATGTTTCACCTCTAATATATAATAGTAGGTATGCACATTACAGCTTCCTGGAGAAAATTACATATTATCCAATATGAAAGAAAAGAATTTAAAATATAAAGGGGGAAAAAAATTAAAATTCAATGCTTGTATTTTTATGGATTATTAATTTCACTTAATAATATCTTAAACATCGAATTTTTGTCTTATTGTAGAACCAGTTATATACTTAATTACGCTTTTTTCCTCTACCTAGGTTGTCCTTTATTATTTAAGAATATATCGTACGAACAGTTTCATATTTTCAACACCTATGATTATGGGAGGATTCACGGAGCTGTTGTGATAAGTACGAGACATTTACATAATCCTGAGCCCCTATTCCTGAATTTTTTTTCCGTGCGACAAGTCCAGAAAGCTTATGCTGATCGGATTCAAACCTTAGTCACAGGTTTACCATACTGAGATGAATGGTTTAACAGACTGTTTCTGGAGTATGGAGGTGAAAATTTTGCCAAACCTGTTTGGAGAATAATGTGTTTTTTTTATACATGAAATAACTTGAGTATGCCTCTTCTGAACGGCTAGATACTTCATCAGTTGATGCATCATATGACTTATAAGGTTAAGAGGCAGATTGTCCACCATCAAGGTTTAGGGACTGATTAACTCATCTTGTCTTTCCCTTTCCCCAGTTGCCTTCAATTTTTATATTCATCACTATATTCTACTGTTGAAGGCAGCAGTGCAGGTCTCTCCAGTCCAACATTTCGTCAATACATGTCTTACTTCTTGGAATTATTGTATATTATTTGCAATAAAACGACTGTAATTCATTTTCTGTTTCCAGCCACTATGCTAACATGTCAGTCGTAATGCTCATAAGCTATGCTTATAATCATGCCTTTTTACCGCGAATTTTGTTATTGTCTAAGTCTCATTTTAAAATAATCAATGACAAATACCTAAACAACTCCACTAGTACCATTTAGCCAATCTGAAAATTGTCCATCCAGTATTTTTCAAACATGTCGTATAGATGAGCCGGTCATTAATTCAGACCTGAAGTTTGTCCTTAATACCAAGCGCAGATATTGTGAGTAACAAGTTCCCTTCAGGTACATTGTCGAGTGCTTTCTGGAAGTCTAGGAATTCTGTGTATCTTCGGACGTTTTCGTCCAAGATTTGGTCTCGACAAATGTCCGAGTCGCAAAACCGATTCAGCCTCTTGATTTTGAGGGTATCACTAGCGAGAGTGACAGTTCCCTGCCACTATGATTCTAATGTTTGTGTTGTAATGATGTTGGTAGAATTACCGACAATATGTAAAGTAAAAGGACACAAGTGCAACTAATGTGACTTTTTTATTGTGGCAACGTTTCGCACTCCAGGAGCTTTGTCAAGCCTTTGACATGACATGTCATGGAAGGAATAATACGTGCGACTCCTCCTAGAAAGGTTATCATCCAAGAAAGTTCATCATCTCCCTAGACATTCCACACGTACAGTTCACATGAAAGTTCGTTCAAATCATTATTCAGCAATTCAAGACACCAGCTTCGTTTTGACTCTGATCTGTGACTGTCTTCTGTTACCTTCTGGTGAGCCATAGTCATTTCACCTTAAAATGTCCAAAGCCTTTGATGCTCTGTGGCAATATAACTTCACTCTCTATAAAAGAAGCAAGACTGCCTGCAGTTCTTCCATTCATCATCCAGGATCCTGTCAACCCCAGCACAGTCTACAAAGAAGCTGAATGAACAGTACATAGGCTTTAAACCTGCTTCATGATTTTCACTCGCTAATTTACATCAATGCAGCTGAGATAGCACTTTCACAACACTTGACTCATCTGTACGTAAAACTAAAAGGATTCCACATGCTTATGTCGTACATTGGTTGTTTTGGTTATGTGATTGCAAGAAAGTTGGTAATTTTTTGGGAGACTATCTAGGCTTCCATTACAGTGTCCCACATGTTAGGTAACCATATATATGCAAGAAAATCAAGAGCACATCTCCAGTCATCCGCGGCTATAATACCCCTCCCTGTACACATCAGACGCATCAAGCACTTCTGACATGTGAAGTTACTACCGTAGACACTGATCACGATAATTACATCTATTAGCTCAGCAATGTTGTCAGCAGCCTCCTTGATGAGCACGGTGGTAAGAGTCGAACAACTAAACTTTGGATCACTTATGTGAAATATCCAGCAATTCTTACATGCTGAGCTAACTGCAGATTGAGAGCTATATCTGCTCAGCGTTCGTAGAATGATTCCACTATTTTCTAGTGCGGGCCACTTTACACGTGTAAAGTCAATAAGACTGTGTGTGCATGATTTGGAAAAACCTGTCCAAAAGGATGAGCTCTCAGGAGTCCCAGAAGTGAAGTGATTTACCGCACAGCTCATTTCTGCCGAGGGAATCTCTCTCATCAAAATGCTGAACAAGAGTTATTGAGGTTACCTAAAGCTTCTGGGAGCATGAGACATGATAGAAGGATAATAGACCTATGTGATTCACTGGAGGTATTGACAAATAGTCCATGCCACATTATCCCAGCAACACAAACACGTATGAGCCAGTAGTGCAGCCAGAGATGCAAGAGACATTTTTTTTGTTCTATAGCTGTGGGACCATTTTCCCAACGCCTACACAGATAGTGAATTTCTTGCTTCAATCTCAACCGCACACTTTCTGATAAAGATGAGAACTGTGATGAAGCCTCCAGACTACATGCCGCATAACTGCTACATGTAGTCTGGAGGGATACCTACATACTGTGTCATGACCAAATGACGTTACCTATTAACAACCCTGTGACACATACGTAACCTTTGAAAGGTATCATTATGGTAAGGTGTCAGTTGTGGTATCTGATAAAAGCCGTGTGTGTGTGTGTGTGTGTGTGTGTGTGTGTGTGTGTGTGTGTGTGTGTGTGTGTGTGTGTACTCACCTAGTTGAGGTTGCAGAGGTCGAGTTCAAGCTCCTGGCCCCGTCTCTTCACTGGTCGCTACTAGGTCACTCCCCCTGAACCGTGAGCTTTATCATACTTCTGCTTAAAGCTATGTATGGATCTTGCCTCCACTACATCGTTTCCCAAACTATTCCACTTCTTGACTACTCTGTAGCTGAAGAAATACTTCCTAACATCCCTGTGATTCATCTGTGTCTTTAACTTCCAACTGTGTCCCCTTGTTGCTGTGTCCCATCTCTGGAACATCCTGTCTTTGTTCACCTTGTCAATTCATCTCATTATTTTGTATGTCGTTATCATGTCCCCCCTATCTCTCCTGTCCTCCAGTGTCGTCAGGTTGATTTCCCTTAACCTCTCCTCATAGGACATACCTCTTAGCTCTGGAACTAGTCTTGTTGCAAACCTTTGCACTTTCTCTAGTTTCTTAACGTGCTTGGCTAGGTGTGCGTTCCAAACTGGTGCCGCATACTCCAATATGGGCCTAACGTACACGGTGTACAGGGTCCTGAACGATTCCTTATTAAGATGTCAGAATGCTGTTCTGAGGTTTGCTAGGCGCCCATATGCTGCAGCAGTTATTTGATTGATGTGCGCTTCAGAAGATGTGCCTGGTTTTATACTCACCCCAAGATCTTTTTCCTTGAGTGAGGTTTGTAGTCTCTGGCCCCCTAGACTGTACTCCGTCTGCGGTCTTCTTTGCCCATCACCAATCTTCATGACTTTGCACTTGGTGGGGCTGAACTCCAGGAGCCAATTGCTGGACCAGGTCTGCAGCCTGTCTAGATCCCTTTGTAGGTCTGCCTGGTCTTCGATTGAATGAATTCTTCTCATCAACTTCCCGTCATCTGCAAACAGGGACACTTCGGAGTCTATTCCTTCCGTCATGTCGTTCACAAATACCAGAAACAGCACTGGTCCTTGGACTGACCCCTGTGGGACCCCGCTGGTCACAGGTGCCCACTGACACCTCGCCACGTACCCTGACTCGCTGATGTCTTCCTGACAAGTATTCCCTGATCAATTGTAGTGCCTTCCCTGTTATCCCTGCTTGGTCCTCCAGTTTTTGCACTAATCTCTTGTTTGGAACTGTGTCAAACGCCTTCTTGCAGTCCAAGAAAATGCAATCCACCCACCTCTCTCTCTCTCTCTCACTCTCTCTCTTATCTTACTGCTGTCACCATGTCACAGAACTCCAGTAGGTTTGTGACACAGGATTTCCCATCCCTGAAACCATGTTGGCTGCTGTTGATTGAATCATTCCTTTCTAGGTATTCCACCTCTCTTCTCCTGATAATCTTCTCCATGACTTTGCGTACTATACATGTCAGTGACACTGGTCTGTAGTTTAGTGCTTCATGTCTGTCTCCTTTTTTTAAAGATTGGGACTACATTTGCTGTCTTCCATGCCTCAGGCAATCTCCCTGATTCGATAGATGTGTTGAATATTATTGTTAGGGGTACACATAGCGCCTCTGCTCCCTCTCTCAAGACCCATGGAGAGATGTTATCCGGCCCAATTGCCTTTGAGGTATCTAGCTCACTCAGAAGCCTCTTCACTTCTTCCTCGGTTGTGTGTACTGTGTCCAGCACTTGATGGTGTGCCCCACCTCTCCGTCTTTCTGGAGCCCCTTCTGTCTCCTCTGTGAACACTTCTTTAAATCTCTTGTTGAGTTCCTCACATACTTTACGGTCATTTCTTGTTGTCTCTCCTCCTTCCTTAGCCTGATTACCTGGTCCTTGACTATTGTTTTCCTCCTGATGTGGCTGTATAACAGCTTCTGGTCAGATTTGGCTTTCGCTGCTGTGTCGTTTTCATATTATCGTTGGGCCTCCCTTCTTATCTGTGCATATTCATTTCTGGCTCTATGACTGCTCTCCTTATTCTCCTGGGTCCTTTGCCTTCTATATTTCTTCCATTCCCTAGCACACTTGGCTTTTCCTTCCCTGCACCTTTGGGTGAACCATGGGCTCATCCTGGCTGTTTCATTATTCCTGTTACCCTTGGGTACAAACCTCTCCTCAGTGTGTATGTGCGTGTGTGTGTGTGTGTGTGTGTGTGTGTGTGTGTGTGTGTGTGTGTGTGTGTGTGTGTGTGTGTGTGTGTGTGTGTGTGTGTAAGAGGGTAGAGCAACAGCGCCGTGCTGTATAATATACTTCAGCTTACAATTTGTTTAGAAGCTTCATGAACGTCACAACTACTCAGAAAGTTTTCCTACACAACCAGGACAACTCCAAGAACAGTATACATGCACAGCACCTTCAAAACAGCGAGTGTGTAGTGAAACAACACAAATCTGACGCTGATCTCAGTCTCAGTGGCACTCAGTGTGAGTGAACAGACTGAGAAGCCAGTTATTTGGTGATGCTGGTGTCACAAGTCTCCCCAGATACAATTAACCAAATACTCTGTAGTCGAAATGTTTGTATCATGCGGCTATGTTTATTAAGGAAAGCAACATCACTGGAGCAACAACTCCACATCATGCTCAGTCGATCATTCAGTAAAGTATATTTGTCCTCTGTGTTAAATATTAGTTCATTGTCTCGTACTTGCGTAGCAGCAGCAGCATCTGGCACATCGTCACTATGGAGACAGATAAGCCAGTTGTCCTAGCAAGACAACAAAACCTGGTATGGTAGGTGTTGCGGTTATGTGCAGCAACTGTTACCGACTTACATGCTCCAACATTCGAGTTGATTCCTATGTACCTGGGTTACATAGGAATCATGTCATGATGAAGATAATTGAAGGTGTTAAAGTCGTGACTTTATCTGATTTAACAATTGCACTTTGAATGTTTTCACACTTTATAAGAAATGTTAATTAATCTTTTTTCACTGTTGTAAGTTAATTGTTATTATTTTTTCACATCAACGATGTGTCAGCTGTTTTATTTACTTTAATTACAGACACATATTTCTGACTTACCTGGAGTTTACCTGGAGAGAGTTCCGGGGGTCAACGCCCCCGCGGCCCGGTCTGTGACCAGGCCTCCTTAGGTCAGTGTCCCAGGATGCGACCCACACCAGTCGACTAACACCCAGGTACCCATTTTACTGATGGGGAACATAGACAACAGGTGGAAAGAAACACGTCCAATGTTTCTACTCTGGCTGGGAATCGAACCCAGGCCCTCACCGTGTGAAGCGAGAGCGTTAACCACCAGGCCACCAGAGCCCTTGATATATTCTTTACACCAAAATAAAAATATCGCACCCAGTAACTCGCTTAAAAATTTCTGGAGGAAATTTTCGTGTTTATCAATGGCGTCCACATGACTAAAATCACTTTATGAAGAATTATGGATTTTAACCTACTGTATTTCGAGGCTTATAAGACGCGGGCTATAAGATTTGTTTTAGTTACAATGGGCGTAATTAGGAGAGCTACAGTCCAACCCACATCCCAAACTTTTAGCTCCCATCACTGACCTTCAGTTTATAGGACGCAGGGTGGTGTTTGGAGACATTTTACGGATAAAAAAATGCGTCTAATAAGCCGCGAAATACGGTATATTATACATAAGAACTTTTCATCATGGCGGCAGTCTTCAATTTCAAGATTTTCCCCAGGACTCGTATTCCAGGGAAATTTTAATCTGTTATTGAGAGCCTCGCTCTTAGTGAATTCTCAGAAAATCAACTTAAGAATTTTTTTCCCACTTCAGGTTGAATTTAACAAAATATAATTTCTGTGTAATGTGAATCTGTTTATCAACTGGAGTTTGTATCACTGGGATTGTATATATTTTGTACTTATTTTTCAATACTTCGTGAAGATGAGTATAAAACGTCTCATAACTAAACATTCACTAGGAGTGAATGGAGACAAATGGTTTTTAATACTTGACGTGCTGTTGGAGTGTGAGCAAAGTAACATTTATGAAGGGGTTCAGGGAAACCGGCAGGCCGGACTTGAGTCCTGGAGATGGGAAGTACAGTGCCTGCACTCTGAAGGAGGGGTGTTAATGTTGCAGTTTAAAAACTGTAGTGTAAAGCATCCTTCTGGCAAGACAGTGATGGAGTGAATGATGGTGAAAGTTTTTCTTTTTCGGGCCACCCTGCCTTGGTGGGAATCGGCCAGTGTGATAATAATAAAATACGAGAATGAAATAATAATAATAATAATTTTTATTTGGACATGCTACATAGTTGTACAAGGAATTATAGTAGTTGGGTGTACATGCCAAAAGCCCCTTGTATACAGAGCATTATGGGCAGGCTTAAAATTAACTTAAGATTAACTAAGCTATGATATATTCAGTGGTAAAAATTACCGTAAACAAGTTACAACATGAAGTACAAATGAATATTTCAAATGAGAAGCATTATAGTTGTACAAATTTGTAGCATAACACTGTATAATATAATCGAATCAGATCGGGTAAAATCAGAGATTTGTAGTGCAGAAACAGGTTACATGGTCGTTAGATGAGTTACTGTGCATTGTATGGGCCAGTAGGCCTTCTGCAGTGTTCCTCCATTCTTATGTTCATGAGAATGGATTATTCTATTAATGTAATTAAAAAAAAAATAGGTTTCGGGGGCCAACGCCCCGGCGGCCTGGTCTGAGACCAGGCCTTATGGTGGATCAGGGTCTGATCAACCAGGCTGTTACTGCTGGCCGCGCGCAAGCTGACGTACGAACCACAGCCTGGTTGGTCAGGTGCTGACTTTAGGTGCCTGTCTAGTGCCTTCTTGAAGACAGCCAGGGGTCTATTGGTAATCCCCCTTATGTAGGTTATACATTTATGAGATACAGTTATTCAGTATTTATTTAGTTGTGGGTGAGTAAGTGGCTTTTAAGAGTCTTGAATTGATAAACAGTGTTTCTCTTATATTCACAGGTAATGAATTCCAGATTTTAGGGCCTTTTATGTGCATTGAGTTTTTACATAGTGTGAGATGGACACGAGGAACATCAAAGAGTGATCTGTGCCTTGTGTTATGGTCATGTGTTCTGTTGAGGTTGGTAAGGAGAAGTTTGAGGGGAGGGTTTATATTCGAGTTTAGTGTTCTATGTATGTACTTGGTGCAGTAATAAGTATGGATGTTTTGTATGGTGAGTAGGCTTAGAGTTTTGAAAATTGGTGGTGTGTGCTGTCTGTAGTGGGAATTTGTTATTCTGACTGCAGCCTTTTGTTGGGTGATTAGTGGTCTGAGATGGTTTATTGTTGTTGACCCCCATGCACAAATTCCATAGGTGAGATAGGGGTAAATGGGTGAGTGATATAGGGCCAGGAGAGCTGATTGTGGAACATAGTACCGTATCTTTGATAGTATGCCTACAGTCTTGGAGATTTTCTTGGAAATTTGTTGTACATGTGTTTGGAATCTGAGTCTATTATCAATGTGGATTCCTAAGAATTTTCCCTCTGTGAGCTTTGTGATAGGTGATCCGTTTACCATTATAAGAGGAAAATCTGTAGTTCTGTTCCCAAACTGAATGTAGTAGGTTTTGTCAATACTGAGTTTAAGTTTGTTAATCATCATTTAGGTTGATATTTTCTGTAATTCGGTATTTACAGTATTGGCTAGTATGACTGGGCTTGGGTAAGAGAAGACGTATGTAGTGTCATCTGCAAATAGTGTGGGTTTGAGTAGTTGTGATGCATTTGGTAGGTCGTTTATGAGAAGGTTTATGAGGAGGTTTCCATCCGACTTGTACCATTAATTAATCATACTAGTTAATGGTCCAAGTCGGACCGATACAACATCGTAAATTTCACTCACCTATGTGCGGGTTATTTATGTATTGTTCTAGCCACAGTATTGTGCCTTTTTTTATTCTTTATGGAGTTCGCTGCATAATAAATGTCTTTGAAATTCAAATTCTTCGCATGCCACCCATTACTACCTTCTAATGAATTAAAAAATCTAGTTAGTGAGTTCGTAAAATGACATTTACGTTCTTATATAATTCTAAGCAAGAGTTTACTTGGCTTCTTAATTGGTTTCTCTATTTTCTTCTGTCAGTGTAACTACTTTCATTAATATTTAAACTAATTCAGGTAAAAATACTTTTTTCTATCATGCTGGTAATGTTTGTGTCGTGTTCAGTTGTAAATACTGTGTTGAAAATTATCTTGAATGTTCTAGTCACTGTTTAATGTTTGTTACCCAGATGTTGCCGCTAGTTAATTAATGTTCTTAGTGTTGTTTCCATTTTTAAGGGAGTGAGTGTAAAAGTAGAAATAAGAGTAAGAGAGTGAGAGGAAGAGTGAGAGAAAGAAAGAAAGAGAGAAAGAATACATTTAAGTACATTGGAAAGACAGCAGAAGTTTTCAGAGTAAACACCTATAGACCAGTCATATATGGAAATAATTCATTAAAATTGAACTTCTCATATGCTTCCAAAGTCTGCAGAAATAAACACCAAAAGAGTTACTCTCCGTCCGGCTGCAGAAGACCCTCTTTTCTCATCCCCAAATTCCTCGTGAGTGAGGAACTTTTTACTTGTTTTTTTTCGGGATTATTTGGAAAACGGCGCATCTGAAGATAAAAGTTTATGCTTTCAGACAATGCTGCAGTAAGGCAGACCAGATGTGGAGGGCAATTGTGATCATGTCGTCAGATTTCTGCTACTCACGCTCCATTTTCTGTTAATATTTTAGTAAAAATGCATAAGGCTGTGGAGGGGAAATTCCCTATTTATAAGTATGATTCTTGTTTTTAAGATGTATTTTTTTATTCATACATATGTAAATTGAAACATTTGCACACTAATCATATAAAGTGGTCACCAGTGTACTTCATACCGAGTGATTTTTCCCAGTAGACCTACTCTCACTTACTTCCTGTTTATGATTGAAGAACAGTATTCTCATGTGTTATACCAAGGTCGTCAGCGGGATCCTCTGGTTTAGAAATTCGGCAACTTTGACCATGGCAGTGTTTACATATTTAAAAACAGCGCAAACCAGGTTTTATGCCTCTCACAGCCAAATATTGTCACACGAAATCAGGTTCATAATCTTTGATGCAGCTGGTACCTCTGTTGTAAAGACAGATGATAGAATTTTGATTTGTTTTCCAGTGCCATGACTTGGTCTGAAGTATTTTTTATTTTGCCAGGTTGGAATTTGGTGATAAACACGATAAGAAGGTTGTGGAGCCACTGATAAGAACAGGATGGTGTGAGTGGCTGACTGATCTCTGAAGAGACAAAAAGAAAATATGATGGTTGATATTTGCTACGTTGTTTGATTTAAATGGAACGAGGATGAACTGTTGTCCAGGTACTGTAGCTTCATGAGTTAGTTGACTGAAGATTGTTGAATAAAACAGTCTCTCTTGCTAAAAAAAAATTACGTTTGCTGACGATGAGTTATGACAGCCACTGTATACATGAATAAAATTGACTGATATTTAAGATGGAGAAACACCAGCTGTTAGGAAATATACATTCGTTCATGGAGGTTATCTTTTGTTTCCTTCAAGAATACAACATCTCTAAGAGAGACAAGTAGAAAAAAATCTTCGTCTTATCCAGCTACGACAACTGACTCGTGATCATTACATTTGCAGGACGCACTCGGAATAATTACAACATCAACCTGTATCTTCGTACCTTCTGTCTGAACTTTTCGTTTGATTTGCATAATTAGACTCTTTTAGCTTACTTAAGAAGTTTCTTGAGGTACATAAGAGGTGGGTCATCAAATATTCCAGCAGAAATGATTTTCAAAAGTCGTTGTTCATTCTCGGTGACTTTTGTACCGATCTGATGTATTGAATCTCACATTAAATATTTCTGTAATACATTTACATAATGTTTTCTAATGAGTTGGATGTAAGAAACCAGAATGTCTACAAATATGCATCGCTTTTGTTAAACTACGTGATGGATTAAGTTATTTTCATTATTAAGCAAGAGATTAACTGAAAAAAATAGGTTAATCGTTGCTTAATATTGTTGAACATCTGGCATAAAGATTGTCTTCTTTGAGTTTCTCCTTAAATATTTTTCCTGAAATATGGAGAGTGAAACAGAAGCCAATATGGAGAGTGAAACAGAAGCCAATATGGAGAGTGAAACAGAAGCCAATATGGAGAGTGAAACAGAAGCCAATATGGAGAGTGAAACAGAAGCCAATATGGAGAGTGAAACAGAAGCCAATATGGAGAGTGAAACAGAAGCCAATATGGAGAGTGAAACAGAAGCCAATATGGAGAGTGAAACAGAAGCCAATATGGAGAGTGAAACAGAAGCCAATATGGAGAGTGAAACAGAAGCCAATATGGAGAGTGAAACAGAAGCCAATATGGAGAGTGAAACAGAAGCCAATATGGAGAGTGAAACAGAAGCCAATATGGAGAGTGAAACAGAAGCCAATATGGAGAGTGAAACAGAAGCCAATATGGAGAGTGAAACAGAAGCCAATATGGAGAGTGAAACAGAAGCCAATATGGAGAGTGAAACAGAAGCCAATATGGAGAGTGAAACAGAAGCCAATATGGAGAGTGAAACAGAAGCCAATATGGAGAGTGAAACAGAAGCCAATATGGAGAGTGAAACAGAAGCCAATATGGAGAGTGAAACAGAAGCCAATATGGAGAGTGAAACAGAAGCCAATATGGAGAGTGAAACATGTCAAATGCTGATAAAAATTCAACAATGCCAATTATTCTCTGATATAAGTGATTGGTATCAATCTGTAAGATGTCATTAGCAACTTTAACACTGGTGTTTATTTTCTTGGTAATATCTGAATGTTTTTAACAACTAACATTTATACGAACAACCACATGATTTGGCAGTGAAATGACATCCTCCGTCTCGATGATTGGAACATGATCTTCAAGCCATACGAGAAATCTTTGAACGCCTTTTTCAACCTTTAATATTCTCGAATTTATCAGTTCAGTATAACAGAAGTTGCTGCTACACCCGATTATGCACAAGTCTTCATTATCGGATGTGGTAAACTACTAGTAAAGTGAAGACAAATTTATTTAGGACAGTGCAAAACCTCTTCTGTGAGTGATGACTTACAGACTTCATTTTTTTTTAAAGTATGTTCACTATTTATGTCAGTCTACATACAGAACCAGAACGTTTCTGAGCGTCGAATTGTAAAAAATTCGTCTATAAAACTCACTGTCATTTTTAGATGACGAGAATCATATCTTTGAAGAAGAGGTGACTGGATTTGTCAAAGAGAATAAGTCCACTTACTTAAAAAGTGATAGCATAGCTCGTATGCATGAATTCGGCCTCGTTGAGCAGCGGTGCTACATTTACAAAGGTTCCAGGTAGTCTCTGAACTTCACATGAAGCTTCTTAACAAGATCATTGTTTTCAACTACGTTCAATGTTCAAGCAAAATCGCTAAATCTACGAGAATTTACTGTACATGTTTATCAATACCGTCAAATGTAATGACACGAGAAAGTAATTTTCCTAACGTTCAGTATATTAACAGATGTGTCCAGGTGAGGTCCTGCAGATATATGAAGAAAAGAAGAAATAGCAAATACTGTTGATCATAGATCTGAAATTTCATTTTCTTGCCTATTGATCCAAGGTATGACATTAAAAGATTAAATCCTCCCAACATCACAATGACATTTAAAAGTTCACCTTGGTTGTCTTGGCAGCAAGATACTATACGTATCTTTAAAAGTATAAGAGAAAATTATATATATATATATATATATATATATATATATATATATATATATATATTATTGTCACCACGAACGAGTGGTATTGATCAATAGCAACACTGTACTAGCCAAGGACTCGAACCCATGCTGCTCATTCGTGGTCAAAATAATATAAAATACTGCTCGTTGAACTAGTACACCAAACAGGGACTAGAGTGAAATTAGTCTAGAGTCATCCACACCATCGTGCGTCATTGGGTAGGGAATACCACATTCAGTTCCGGTGGATGCCGTACTCTTAAGGATGGTATGGTTCAGTGGATAAGGGCGTCATGTGTTTTCGCCCACCATGAGGCAGGCCAAAGTAGCATGGGTTCGAGCCCTTGGCTAGTGCAGTGTTGCGCACACACACACACACACACACACACACACACACACACACACACACACACACACACACACACACACACACACACACACACACACACACACACACACACACACACTGGCTAGAGTGGCCAGAAGAGCTCATGCATGCAGGGCAAAGCTCCTGATCATGGGTGACTTTAACCACAAGGAGATCGATTGGGAGAACTTGGACCCACATGGGGGCCAAGTCACATGGAGGGCTAAGATGATGGAGGTGGTACTGGAAAACTTCATGTGCCAACACGTAAGGGACACTACAAGAGAGAGAGGAGAGGATGAACCAGCAAGGCAGGACTTAGTATTCACCTTGAGTAGTGCAGATATCGAGGACATCACATATGAAAGACCCCTTGGGGCCAGTGACCATGTGGTTTTAAGCTTCGAATACACAGTAGAGCTACAAGTGGAGGGAGAAGCAGGAAGGCCAGGACGAATGAAGCCAAACTACAAGAAAGGGGACTACACAGGAATGAGGAACTACCTGAACGGGGTTCAGTGGGACAGAGAACTGGCAGGGAAGCCAGTTAATGAGATGATGGAATATGTAGCAACAAAATGCAAGGAGGCTGAGGAGAGGTTTGTACCCAAGGGTAACAGGAATAATGAAAAAGCCAGGATGAGCCCATGGTTTACCCAAAGGTGCAGGGAGGCAAAAACCAAGTGTGCTAGGGAATGGAAGAAATATAGAAGGCAAAGGACCCAGGAGAATAAGGAGAACAGTCGTAGAGCCAGAAACGAATATGCACAGATAAGAAGGGAGGCCCAAAGACAATATGAAAATGACATAGCAGCGAAAGCCAAATCTGACCCGAAACTGTTGTACAGCCACATCAGGAGGAAAACAACAGTCAAGGACCAGGTAATCAGGCTAAGGAAGGAAGGAGGAGAGACAACAAGAAATGACCGTGAAGTATGTGAAGAACTCAACAAGAGATTCAAAGAAGTGTTCACAGAGGAGACAGAAGGGACTCCAGAAACACGGAGAGGTGGGGCACACCACCAAGTGCTGGACACAGTGCACACAACCGAGGAAGAAGTGAAGAGGCTTCTGAGTGAGCTAGATACCTCAAAGGCAATGGGGCCAGATAACATCTCCCCATGGGTATTGAGAGAGGGAGCAGAGGCGCTATGTGTACCCCTAACAACAATATTCAATACATGTAGTCCCAATCTTTAAAAAAGGAGACAGACATGAAGCATTAAACTACAGACCAGTGTCACTGACATGTATAGTATGCAAAATCATGGAGAAGATTATCAGGAGAAGAGTGGTGGAACACCTAGAAAGGAACGATCTCATCAACAGCAGCCAACATGGTTTCAGGGACGGGAAATCCTGTGTCACAAAACTACTGGAGTTCTATGACATGGTGACAGCAGTAAGACAAGAGAGAGAGGGGTGGGTGGATTGCATTTTCTTGGACTGCAAGAAGGCGTTTGACACAGTTCCACACAAGAGATTGGTGCAAAAACTGGAGGACCAAGCAGGGATAACAGGGAAGGCACTACAATGGATCAGGGAATACTTGTCAGGAAGACACCAGCGAGTCATGGTACGTGGCGAGGTGTCAGAGTGGGCACCTGTGACCAGCGGGGTCCCGCAGGGGTCAGTCCTAGGACCAGTGCTGTTTCTGGTATTTGTGAACGACATGACGGAAGGAATAGACTCTGAGGTGTCCCTGTTTGCAGATGACGTGAAGTTGATGAGAAGAATTCACTCGATCGAAGACCAGGCAGAACTACAAAGGGATCTGGACAGGCTGCAGACCTGGTCCAGCAATTGGCTCCTGGAGTTCAATCCCACCAAGTGCAAAGTCATGAAGATTGGGGAAGGGCAAAGAAGGCCGCAGACGGAGTACAGTCTAGGGGGTCAGAGACTACAAACCTCACTCAAGGAAAAAGATCTTGGGGTGAGTATAACACCAGGCACATCTCCTGAAGCGCACATCAACCAAATAACTGCTGCAGCATATGGGCGCCTAGCAAACCTCAAAACAGCATTCCGACATCTTAATAAGGAATCATTCAGGACCCTGTACACCGTGTACGTTAGGCCCATATTGGAGTATGCGGCACCAGTTTGGAACCCACACCTAGCCAAGCACGTGAAGAAACTAGAGAAAGTGCAAAGGTTTGCAACAAGACTAGTCCCAGAGCTAAGAGGTATGTCCTATGAGGAGAGGTTAAGGGAAATCAACCTGACGACACTGGAGGACAGGGGAGATAGGGGGGACATGATAACGACATACAAAATACTGAGAGGAATTGACAAGGTGGACAAAGACAGGATGTTCCAGAGATTGGACACAGTAACAAGGGGACACAGTTGGAAGCTGAAGACACAGATGAATCACAGGGATGTTAGGAAGTATTTCTTCAGCCACAGAGTAGTCAGTAAGTGGAATAGTTTGGGAAGCGATGTAGTTTAGGCAGGATCCATACATAGCTTTAAGCAGAGGTATGATAAAGCTCACGGCTCAGGGAGAGTGACCTAGTAGCGATCAGTGAAGAGGCGGGGCCAGGAGCTCGGACTCGACCCCCGCAACCTCAATTATGTGAGTACAACTAGGTGAGTACACGCACACACACATACACACACACACACATATATATATATATATATATATATATATATATATATATATATGGCGTGCCGAATATGTAAAATTGGTCAATTAGCAAGAATTCATTTAAAATTAAGTTCTTTCTAAAATTTTCTCTTATACGCTTAAAGATATATTTTTTTCATTAATGTTGATGTAAAAATTTATAATTTTGCACCAAAAGGAACTTAGAAAACTTACCTAACCTTATTATAACAAGCGCAATTTATTTTAGCCTAACCCAACTAAATATGTTTTAGATTTGTTTACAATAATTTAATACTAAACAAACACAGTGAAATATATTTCTTTCGTTAGGTTCAGAATAATTTTGGCGAAATTATTGCATACACAAATTTTCACTTGTCCTATATGGCAAGATGAGCGTTGCTATTTAAGCCAAGATCGCAAGTTCTGCCTATTCGGCACGACAATATATATATATATATATATATATATATATATATATATATATATATATATATATATATATATACAATATATATATATATATATATATATATATATATATATATATATATATATATATATACTTTTAAAGATATATTTTTTTTCATTTATGTTAATATAAAAATTAATGATTTTGTACCTAAAGAACTTTAGAAAACCTTCCTAACCTTATTATAACAAGCCTACCCAACTAAATATATTTTATACAAGTTTACAATAATTGAATAATAATACAAGACAATGAAATATAACTATTGCCAAGTTATTGCAAACACAAATTTTCGCTTGTCTTTTTCGGCAAGAAAAGCGTTGCTATTTCAGCCAAAATCGTGGTGGTGGTGGTGGTGGTGGTAGTAGTAGTAACAGTACGCAGAGGAATTAGTGGTAGTAAGTGAATTTTGCATTCTTGGACCAAGTAGCCTGCATTTCGTCTTTGGTCTTTTTTGACATTCCCCAAGTTCCATGACTTTGCACGTGGTGGGGTTAAACTCCAAGAGTCATTTGTCGGACCAGGACTAGAGTCTGTCGAGATCCACTTGAAGGCTTACCTGATCCTCGTCTGCTTGTATTCTCATCATTTCCACATTATCTACGAACAGACACACTTCTGAATCTATTCCTTCTGTCATGTCGTTCACATATACCAGAAACAGCACTGGTCCTAGGACTGACCCCAGTGGAACCCCGCTCGTTACAGCCACCCACTATGACTCCTCTTACTACAACGACTTGCTGTTGTCTTCCTGACAGGTATTCCCGGATCCATTGCAGTGCCTTTTTTGTTATCCCTGCCTGGTTCTCCAGTTTTTGCACTAATCTCTTGTGTGGAACTGTGTCAAACGTCTTCTTGCAGTCCAAGAAAATGCTATTTACCCACCCTCTCTTGTCTTACCGCTGTCACCATGTCACAGAACTCCAGTAGGTTTGAGACACAGGATTTCCCTTCCCTGAAACCGCGCTAGCTGTCAGTGATAAGCTCATTCCTTTCTAGGTGCTCCACTACTCTTCTGATAATCTTCTCCATGACTTTGCATACTATACATGTCAGTGACACTGGTCCGTAGTTTAATGCTTCGTGTCTGTCTCCTTTTTTCAGAACTGGGACTACGTCTGCTGTCTTCCATACCTCAGGTAGTCGTCCTGTTTCGATAGATATGTTGAGGATTGTTGTTACTGGTACACAAAGCGCCTCTGCTCCTTCTCTCAAGACCCATGGACAGATGTTATCGGCTCCATCGCCTTTGACGTATCCAGCTCGCTTAGCAGCCTCTTCACTTCTTCCTCGGTTGTATGTAATGTGTCCAACACTTGAAGGTGTACCCAACCTCTCTGTCTTTCTGGAGTCCCTTATGTCTCCTCTGTGAACACTTCTTTGAACTTCGTGTTGACCTCCTCACATCGCGGTAGTTTCGTGTGAACTCCCCTCCTTTCCTCATGCTTATCACCTGGTCCTTGACTGTCGTTTTCCTCCCAATGTGGTTGTACAATAGCTTCGGATCATATTTGGCTTTCGCTATGTTGTTTTTGTATAGTCGTTGGTCCTCCCTTCTTAGCTGGCTCTACGACTGCTCTCCTTGTTTTCCTGGGTCCTTTGTCTTCTATACTTTCTTCATTCTATAGCACATTTGGTCTTATCCTCTCTACACCTTTGGGTGAACCAAGAGTTTATCCTGACTTTTTCGTTATTCCTGTTACCCTTGGGTACAAACCTCTCCTCAGCTTCCTTGCATACTGTTCTCACATATTCCATCATCTCGTTTACTGACTTCCCGGTCAGTTCTCTGTCCCACTGAACCCCTGGCAGGAAATTTTTCATGCCTGTGTAGTGCCCTTTCTTGTGTTTGTGTGTGTGTGTGTGTGTGTGTGTGTGTGTGTGATCATTAAAAGCAATATAACGTGCAATGTTTTCAGGGTAATGGAATAAAATGTACAATATTTAAAGGTAATGAAACGGAATGATTTCAGGATAGTGAAATGAATCTGTAATGAAGTTTAGAGAAATGAAATGAATATGAAATGTTTTTTCAATGAATTCAAAAGAATGTGTAAGGATTTTTCATGGTAATGAAATGAATGGAAAGGCAAAGTAGTTTGTGTATTTGTATTTATAAAGTAATTAGGAAGGAGAATAGCCAGTTTGAAGATGACGACTGAACATACGTCCACTGTAAGGACGGGTATGAACATGCAAATATTTAGTAAGAAATGTTTTTAACATAGAAGTGAAAAGAATGAGATTAGGAGAAATGTGGGATAAAATATGTAATTTGTATGAGGGCAACACGAGTAAAGAAAATAATAAATGTTAAATGTAAATGATTACCTCTTTCGTCAGGATCGTATGACGGAGTAAAGAGGAAAATTAAATTAGTGTATCTCAGTGCCTTTGTTAGCGTGGGAGTGACAGGAAGAATACAAGAGATTTATAGGATTGTCGAGAAGTAAGACATCTTATCCCAGATGTTTTTATAGAACTTGTGTATTCAGTTAATAGAGTGGGAGGAGGTAAACTTAATCATGGGAAGTATGAGAAATTAGTCAGGTGGATGCTAGCAGAACTAGAGCTTGAGGGTAATGTTAATGAAATGTTGGACTGTTGATATGGTGGAAAGTTTGCCAGAGCAGAAATATGATGTGAAAAGATGTTTATCCATAAGTGTGGTTATACACAAACATGTAAAAAAAATGTGAAATGGAAGAATAGAAGAATAGTTTAGGTGATCCTAATTAGCTCTATGATGGACTCTCATTTTTATTTTTTATTAATACATCGGCCGATTCCCACCAAGGCAGGGTGGCCCGAAAAAGAAAGACTTTCATCATCTTTCACTCCATCACTGTCTTGACAGAGGGGTGCTTTACACTACAGTTATAAAACTGCAACATCAACATCCCTCCTTCAGAGTGTAAACACCCTTATTGTTTCGAATTAGTATTGGATGCTCTTAGTTTTGGTGATGCAAACGCTTAATCTGGCGTGAAAGTGTTTTAGAGAGAAGTTTACATGTAAAATATGGAGAGATTTGATGATTTGTCGTTGGTAAAGCATTTTGTGAATCAGCAAAACAAGATGGGGAACAGAATTATCAAAGAGTAAAGAAAATGAATGCTAAATCAAATAAATAATAAAATTTTATGTAGTGAAACCTTATATTAATACACAAATACAAATTTTGAAATGGTCGGATGATCTAGTGTATTATGTAATGGAAATTAGTTTCTAATATACCTTCCAAAAACATTGATCAGTTCACGAGAAATTTAAACCTGTGTAAGTGATTTTAGGTACAATGAATCGTTACTGAGTAATGAAATCTCTGGGGGGATGGGGGGATGGGGGGGATGGGGGGTGGTTGAGAATGGTTGGATTATTATTTTTGGTGGCATTGAACTCACTAATATTCAGAGTGTTTAGAATAGATGCTAGACGTGAATTAATACAAATTCTCATTAAAATATCAATCATGTTTTTTTTTCTTCTTAATTCGTGGCTTGGAGATTTTATTCCATAATTAGTGACCCCCAGTTAAGGAGATTTGAAGATTTTAAGTTATATTACAATGTGAGGGAAAAGTTCAATAGATAGGAGTAGCGAGGGAGTATATAGTAACAATAGTTTCATTGCCGGCTACTTGTTAAGGTAGGGTAAGTCAAGCTCCCACTATCCCTTCCCCTCCCTCTTCCCCCCCCCCCCGAAAGGTGACGTGTGGGGCTCTGGTCAAACAGTAAATCACTCGACTCACAGCTCCCAACACTACTCTTGGATGACAGAGAGGGTCACCTGTCAATCAACGAGAACTGACGCAGACGGACTAACGTCCTGGAGACGTCCCATATTGGATTTAATTACCTCTGTACCTGTATGAAATTGCAGGACGTAACCCCACATCACTGCAGCGGTAAATTATTATTACAATCAAGGGGGAAGCGCTAAACCCGGAGGATTATACAGCGCCTGGGGGGGGATGTGGAAGGCATTCAGGCTTAATTTGGGGAACTGGAGCACAGATCCAATTCCCTAAATCAAGACCCCCTCACCAACATCAAGGAACCTTCCTTGAGGGGTGCAGCGGTAAAGAACCTGCTTTCCTGTCATCGGGATAGAATACTCACGGCGATACTCTGTGAAGAACTAGCCGGTGGTGGTCACCAACACCTGCAACCCCCCCCCCCCCACATCAGCAACGGCTAAGATTTCAACAACACCAGACACCCCAATATATATATAAGCATTGAGTTCAAATGTTATTATATTCATTTAATTTTTCATTTTTCTTTCAAATAGGATATATCTGTCATGTTTTATTGTTTTATGTTTGCTTTAATAAATAATAAAGTGTTTATCTCTGTTAATTATTATTTCGTTTTCTATTTATTAATTTTCCTGAAGAGGAGCCAGCTTTGGTAATACTGACTGAAGTTGTTACAGGGCTGAGTAAGCCTTCACAAGTGGTGACCCTGCCAGGATCAACTCGACTGAATCAAGATTCAACTCCATCTCGAATCTACCTTTAGAACTTCAACGCCGCATACCACAGACGGTTACCACCAGCCATGAGTAATCATTCTCTATGGTAGGACTACAGTACAGGTATTTAAAAGATTTGGTGATTGTTATAGTCTCAATTTATTGTAAGTCAAGTTAGGCAGGATATAATAGTTAATTCTGCCACCTTTCTTGTGAGCTTGAAACACTTTGGAGGATTAGACTCTAGGGACCCGAGATTTTCCAGTGACAATTTGTTTCATTGAGCTCTTTATTATATCAAGGGAACTGTCGTAGGACACTCTTGATTTGTTGGTGAGAAGATTGGATGGTCAAGTGACCCCATTCTACTTACTGTTTGCTCGGAGCCGGCATAGAACCCTTCGTTTTAATTAATACATATTGTTTAATTGAAGCAGGGATCGAGCCCTCTGGTTTATTTACAGTTTGAGCGGAGCAGGAATTGAACCCTCCGTTTTCTTTAATACCCGTTTCATTTCCCCTGATAGTTTAAGTTATTCTTGCAAATATGGAGGAATACCAGTTTTGGATGAATGCTGGAAGTTAAGAATAACAGGGAAAATTTTAGAATCTTTCATTAGTGCTAAGATCCAGGAAAGACTTGAAAGAGAGAATTGAGAGAGAAGACAGAAAGGGAAAGAGAAGAGAAAAAGGAGAGAGAGAGAATTGAGAGAGAATTCCAAGAAAGACAGTTAGAAAGAGAGAGAGAAGACAAAAAGGAGCGTGATAGACTTGATCGTGAGGAGAGAGCTAGAGTACGTGAGGAACAAGCTAAGATACGTGAGGAACAGGTTAAATTAAGGGAACTTGAGGAAAGAGCAAAGGACAGAGACTATGAGTTAGGGAGAGAGAAAAGGATCGCAAGCTCGAACAAACTCGCCTTGCAATTAGATGAAGGAGTAATGGAACAACGTGCAGCTAGTGCACATATTCCAACACCTAATTTACCTCCCTTCACAGAAGGGGAAGACATAACTTCATACATTATCTGGTTTGAAAATACCGCTACCCTCTGTGAATGGCCTGCTGACACCTGGGCTACCAGGTTAGGAATGTTATTTTCTGGTACTGCTTTGAATATCTATGCAACTTTGTTGCATGATATATGTAATTATAACCTACCGAAGAAGGCAATCCTTAAAGCATATCAAAAAAACCACTAATTCTTACAGGAAAGATTTCAGGTATGCCACCTTATAGCCTGGCCAGAACTTTCAACAGTTACAGGTAACACTCTTTCGTTTGTTCGACTTTTGGATAGAGAGTTCAGGAATTGATCACAGTTATGAATCTCTTAGAGACTTCATGGTTGCTGACCAGTTCCTGACAGCTCTTCCTCACCAGATACGAACATTCATTACAGAACGTAACCTGATTAAAGCTGAGGAAGTTGCTGAGGCTGCTGACCTGTATGCTGAGGCTCACAATTCCTATAAAAACCTAAAGGGATCGAACCCTAAGGGCAAGGGTTCATCAGACCTTAAGAAATCAAAGCCTCTAGTGGAAAGTAAAATGACTTCTTTTATTCCTGTTTGTCATTTGTGTGGTGTTAAGGGACATAAACGTCCAGATTGTCCTTCTAAGAAGGTCCAAAAAGTTGGAAGATATTTTAAAAGACTGTAATGACCAAGCACCCTTCTGTTCAGGAACAGTTAATGGACTTAGTGTATCTACCAATTTACGAGACACTGGATGCACATGTATAGTAATTTCTGATAAGCTGTTCCCTAATCTTAAAGAAATTCATTCCTCTGCTATACTTTCAGACTACTTGGGCCGTTCAGACACTTTTCCTACCATCCGTTGTTACATTAGGTCTAAATGGTTCACTGGTTGGTCTGAAGCCGTACTAGCTCCCATCACTTCTTGCTCCATACTAATAGGTAATGTAAAAGGTGCCATTCTTCCTTCTGAGCTTGACCTTTCATCGGCAAAGATGGACATAAGTGTTTCAGATCCTCTTTCTGTAGAGTCAGAGAAGCCCCTCGAAAGTTCAGATGAGACAATGTCTCGTGAGATTCATGTGGGATTAAAAACTAGTGATGCTACTCTCGAAAGCGAGGCAGTAGGATCACCGGTTCACTTGTTAGATGAAAGTGAAGATATCACCTCCGATACCATAAATGTCTTGACTAGGGCTCAGACTAAAGCCCAGGCTTCTCCTTCTGTCCATCCTTTGATTTTCCCTGACTTCAAGCCTATAGATATATCAAAGGACTCTTTTGTCAATTTACAACGTAATTGCCCTTCACTTCAGAATTGCCATAATGCCGCTAAACAAAATCAAGTTATCCAAAGGAAAAACTTTTCATATAAATTTGAATATATAAAAGGTATCTTGTACAAGTCAGTATTCAAATTAAATTCAGATGAGACAGACTATTCCATCTTAGTTGTTCCAAGTCAATGCAGATAGACTGTTCTTAAAATGGCTCATGACCTGCCAGTGGCCGGACATTTCTCGCATCGTAAAACCTTAAATAAAATTAGGGAAACCTATTTTTGGCCAAAAATGTCCTCAGATGTCACTACCTATTGTAGATCGTGTAAAGTTTGCCAACTGTCATCCTCCCGAGGTACCAGGGGAGTACCTACGGTCGAAATGCCTATCTTTACGGTACCGTTTGAAAGAGTAGCTATTGACATCGTTGGTCTTTTATCTCCACTTTCATCTGGGGGACATAGATATATATTAACATTAGTTGATTATGCTTCGAGTTTCCCTGAAGCCGTTCCCTTAAAGACCATAACTACTACAGAGGTGGCTGAAGCCCTTTTGTCCATCTTCTCCAGAGTTGGCATCCCTAGAGAAATTTTGTCTGACCGTGGGACACAATTCACATCTGACTTAATGCAACATCTCTAACAACTTCTAGGAGTGAAGCCTCTCTTCACAACACCCTATCATCCCAGCTGTAATGGGAGGATTGAGCGCCAGCATTCGATTCTCAAGTCCATTTTAAGGAAACTTTGCTCCCTTAAACCTAAGGAGTGGCATCGTTACCTACCCTGTGCTTTGTTTGCCATGAGGGAAGTTCCCAGTGACTCTTCGGATTTTCACCTTTTGAACTTCTCTATGGTAGGCAGGCCAGAGGCCCATTGTCCATCCTTCATGACTTATGGACTAATGAGGAGGTAAGTGCTGAGGTTCAGTCTTCTTACCAGTTTCTCCTTGACCTTAGATACAAACTTGAGGAGACCTCTGACAGTTTCGAAAAACTTAAGCTTGTCAATGGACCAATACAAAACCTATTTTGATTCCAAAAGTCAGAGGAGAAGTTATAAAGTAGGGGATGAAGTTCTTTTACTTTTGCCTATCAAGTCAAATAAATTATTAGTAGCATGGAAAGGTCCATATAAAGTATTAAAAATTTGTGGGAAAGTTGACTACCTCATAGAAGTCAAGGGAAAACGTAAGCTTTATCATATCAACATCCTTAAGAAATATTACCGAAGAAATTCGGTTAACTGCCTTAATAACTTTGACTTATTTTTTCCACACGAACTTGATACGACGACTGAAGAATGTAAGGTGTGCGTAATTGACACCTCTAACTTAGACTATGATGAAGAACTACATGACTTGGTGACTCTTGACCACTCGGGCGCAACCAACATTAATATTAATGAATCTTTGGATGATCATAAGAGACATGAACTACTTCAATGTGTGAGTAACTTTTCAGACGTCTTTACTGATATTTCAGGTGTTACCTCCAAGGTAGTCCATAAGATTGACTTAGAGACGGACAATCCTATCAAACGATAATTATACCCAGTTCCAGTTCACCTTAGGGATGCATTTGACAGAGAGGTAGACAAATTATTAAAACTAAAGATCATTGAACCTTCAGTATCTTCATATTGTTCACCAGCAGTCATGGTTAAGAAGGAGGATAATTCATATAGACTTGCTATTGACTTCAGAGGCCTTAATGCTATAACTCGGTGGGATGCTGAGCCTATGCCCTTAATAGATAGCGATCTACACAAATTTTATGACGCTTCCTTCTTTTCAGAGATTGATACTGCGCAGGCATATCATCAAGTAATGTTAGATCCTTCTTCTAAACAGTACACTGCTTTTCCTACACACCAAGGACTGATGCAATATAGAACTATGCCCTTCGGTTTGGTAACTGCCTGTGCTACCTACGTGAGACTGATGAGAAAGGTCTTGGGTAATATGCCAAATGTTTCAGTTTATTTTTATAACATTTACGTAATGACATCTACGTGGGGCGAACATATCCAAACATTAACATCAGTTTTGCGTAGGTTACGCTCACATGGCCTCACTGCCAAGCCGAAGAAATGCTTCCTTGGGTATAACAAGATTAGATATCTTGGACTGATACTTTCTAATAACTCTCTGCAGCCTCTCCCCAGTAAGATCAAAGCTTTATTAGAATTTAAATTCCCCAAAACCAAGAAGCTCATGCGTAGCTTTCTTGGTTCTGTAAATTTTTATGCCCGGTTTATCCCGAACCTTACTGATCTTACAGGCATCTTATCCGACTTCCTTAAAAAGTCTGTGAAGGAACCTCTTGAACTTTCCGACGTAGCTCTCGAAAAGTTTAATGAGTTTAAAAGCATCTTTTCGAAAGACCCTATACTTAAGATTCCAGATATTAATAAAACATTTTGTTTAAGAACTGATACCTTCAATACTGGCTTAGGTGCAGTGTTACTACAATACCATGATGGTAGTCCCTTCCCTGTATGCTTCCTAAGCCGGAAACTCCTTCCTGCAGAAACGAGATACTCCACCATAGAAAAGGAATGTTTGGCCCTTGTGTGGGGAATCTCCAAACTTAAATTTTATTTTCTGGGAAAAGAATTCATTTTAGAAAGGGACCACAAACCTTTGATATACCTAGAAACTTTTAAGGGAACCAACAGTCACCTCTTGAGGTGGACATTGGCACTCCAGGCTTTTAAGTTCCATATTGTGTATATCAATGGTTCATCCAATTATTTCTCTGACTGGTTAAGTCGTGACAGTCAGTAGAAGATTTGTTGCCTTATGCGACTTCCACATGTTAGAACTTTTTCCTCGCCTATTCTTCTTATACTCCTTGACTATAAGTCTTGGTATGGGGGAGTGTGAGGGAAAAGTTCAATAGATAGGAGTAGAGAGGGAATATAGTTTCATTGCCGGCTACTTGTTAAGGTAGGGTAAGTCAAGCTCCCACTATCCCTTCCCCTCCCTCTTCCCCCCCAAAGGTGACGTGTAGGGCTCTGGTCAAACAGTAAATCACTCGACTCACAGCTCCCAACACTACTCTTGGATGACAGAGAGGGTCACCTGTCAATCAACGAGAACTGACGGAGATGGACTAACGTCCTGGAGACGTTCCATAATGGATTTAATTACCTGTGTACCTGTATGAAATTGCAGGACGTAACCCCACATCATTGCAGCGGTAAAGAACCTGCTTTCCTGTCATCGGGATAGAATACTCACGGCGATACTCTGTGAAGAACTAGCCGGTGGTGGTCACCAACACCTGCACCCCCCCCCCCCACATCAGCAACGGCTAAGATTTCAACAACACCAGACACCCCAATATATATATAAGCGTTGAGTTCAACTGTTATTTTTTCATTTCATTTTTCTTTCAAATGGGACATACCTGTCATGTTTTATTGTTTTATGTTTGCTTTAATAAATAATAAAGTGTTTATCTTTGTTAATTATTTCGTTTTCTATTTATTAATTTTCCTGAGGAACCAGCTTTGGTAATACTGTCTGAAGTTATTACAGAGCTGAGTAAGCCTTCACATACAAAGTGTTCCCATGATGGGCGGTTTGTTGATTGGTTGGAATATCCAGCTGGAGTGACCACTGAAGATTGTCACAGACTCAGAGAAAGTCTTTAGAAGAATTAAACTAGAAAAAAAAGAGGATGTACCTGTATGGATCATCTATGAAGATTTACTGATTAAAAATTAAGAATTTTATGAATCTTCTATGTAGATTTATTGAAAAAAAAATTTGCTGAATAAAAATTGAGATTTTTCATATCATTCCTTTTTTGTAGAATATTCAGTGTTTGATATAGAAACACAGTGTGTTCCAAAAAAAAATATATATTTAAGCTAAAATTCCACTTTGAAAGAACATTTACCACTCGGATTATGCTTATTTTTGGATACCTCATCCAAATAACAAAGTTAATCTTCTAGTCAGTTTTCTGGGAAGAATGAAAATTATCAAATAAAAAAATACCATATAAATAGAAAAAAAATGTGCCATTAAGACATGTAATTCAAAATTTCAAGTGGTTTTTATTATGCAGAATTACCTTATAGTACAATTCTTATTTTTTTTTTCAGTTATTTCAGCCTCTCTTACCTTCTTTGATTGACATTTCTTTTATTCATTTAATGAAGGAATAAATTTCTGTGGGGACTGAGTGATAATGTAGGATTATTACCTGAAAAAAAAAAAAAAACAGGAGAAGCTACATCATTTGTTTCAAATACCATTTTCTAATCTTTAAGACTAAACTTAAGTGTAGGTTATTACTCCAGAATTAACCCTGAGTGAATGTAAGTGTATTTGTGTTTGAGGGATATGTCCTCAAGGTAATAGTTTATAATCTTACGTGGTTTAGATGATGGACGTGTGAAGATCAGGGTTTGAGATAAGGGGTGAGTGATCTAAGGCTGAAAGGGAGAGTGAGGTGTCCAGGGTCTTCATTTAAGGACTTGGAGCATTTAAATCACCTTTCGTGAATGCTTATGTTTATTCACGGTGTTTATACCATGTTAAATAATTCTTTTGTGTATATCGTGCATTCTATTCATCGTATCATTAACTGGGCAATGGAACACTTACGTGTTTGTTACTATCTGAGCAAAGGTCTGATACTACCACTTGAGTAGAGTCACGTAAATACCCTTAAAGAAACGTTTACAAAAGACGAGTATCTTACCTAGAATGTCAGTCTTATGGATGAGATAGAAAAAAAAAACATTCATTAGGAAACTAGTAATATTTATGACTGAGGAAAAAGTCGGTAAATTGGGTATTTGTGACTTCAGACTCCGAGATACTTAGTGTGTCGCCGCTCTTACTTCCTTCTACCAGCCAGCTATAAAACGACAGATTTCTTTGAGTCTCAGTTATTTTAGTTTCTACTCCTGGTGGTATTAACCTAACCTGGTGTGGGTGGAAGTTCGGGAAATCACTTCACCTTCACTCTTCTCCTGATCAGGTAAGGTGATCTATCAGGAATATTATTTTATTCTTGTATTTAACCTGGTTACCATTAATGACAGTGAAATACAGTGAAAACCACCCTTTGTCTTTCATTAGTGTTATGTCTAATAACCATTTTGTAACCAGAATTTTTTTTCATTGCCAGCTCTGCTGTTGGCATGGCGATCCTGAGGAGATGCTTGATATATGGAGGGAGATCCTAGGCGACGGGAGCAAGTGGAACATAGCGACTCCTCATCTGTACCCTGCGACCAGGACCAGGAGTGAGATGCTGCACACCAGAAAGACAGGAGCTTCTAAATCTACTTAGAATTAGACTACCACTACCTACCCAAGATAACGAACATATCTTTATTACATATGTAGAAGATATCCTTGCTTAAGAAAAGTCAATCTCAAGATCTCACTTGAACCAATAGCAGCCTTGTATCGGCTTGATAAAGCTCCTGGAGAGCGAAACGTTGACACAATAAAATGTCACATTAGTTGTACTTGTGTCCTTTTACTTTACATATTGTCGGTAATTCTACCAACATTATTACAGCCTTGTTTTTCATGATATTTAACTAAATGCTTTTAATTTTTTCTTCTTAAAATTTATTTATTTTTCCATACATCTAATCCAGCGGGTCCTCCGACAAAGGCGAACTTGCGAGGATTGACTGCCAATTCAACATCATCTTGAAGGTTAAACTGGTGGTAAGTATAACATCTGAGAAAGTAAAGGCTGAATTGATTATAATCATGTCCTAAACACTTTTTTTCCATAATTTTTCTATCTTAATTTCCTGATCACTGAAAAATGATTCACCACTCCCTTTAGCTTGGAGCAATATAATGTCAGGCTGAAAGACTATCTCAAAACTACGTCCTCGAGGGTAATAAACTGATTACATCATCTGTGCCCCTGTACTGCGTCTAGTTTTTCCTGTTTCGGTTGCAGACAGCTACTGTGTAGGCGAAACGTTTTGGACTAAGGATACCTGTTTCACATGTTTCTTACTTGTCATGTGTCTTATCTATTGATAAGACACATGACAAGTAGTATCAGAAGTAGTATTCACGTTTGAGGTATCTAGCTCACTCACTTGCTTCTTCACTTCTGGTGCTTTGTCGGTTCTGTATTTTATCTTTATTCTAACACATTTAGTTTTGAGATATCTCTACCTCTGGGTTAACCATCTGCTCACTCTCTTCTTTCCATTGTTTCTTTTGTTCCAGGATATGAATTTCTTCTCTGCCTCCATGCACTTTCTGGCCAGATGTTATCTCCCCTATCATCTTTGAGGTATTTAGCACGATTAGCAGCCTCTTCACTTATTCCTTGGTTGTATGCATTGTATCCAACACTTGGTGGTGTACCCACCTCTCCGTCTTTCTTGAGTCACGTCTGTCTCCTCTGTGAACACTTCTTTGAATCTCATGTTGAGCTCCTCATATACTTCACGGTCGTTCCTTGTGATCTCTCCTCCTTCATTCCTCAGCATGATTACGTGGTTCTTGACTGTCGTAAATCTGACCCAAAGCTGTGCAGCAGCTTTAGGTCAGATTTAGTTTTCGCTGCTATGTGACTTTCGTATTACCGTTTGCCTCCCTTCTTACCTGTGCATATTTATTTCTGGCTCTACGACTTCTTTCCATATTCTCCTGGGTCCTTTGCCTTCTATACTTCTTCCATTCTCTAGCATACTTGGTTTTGGCCTCTCTACATCTTTGGGTAAACCAAAGACTCATCCTGGCTTTCTCGTTATTTCTGTTACCCTTGGGTACAAACCTCTCCTCAGTTTTCTTGCATATTGTTGTCACATATTCCATCATCTCGTTTACTGACTTCCCTGCCAGTTCTCTGTCCCACTGAACCCTGGGCAGGAAAGTCTTCATGTCTGTGTAGTCCCCTCTCTTGTAGTTTGGCTTCATTCGTCCTGCCCTTCCTGCTTCCCTCTCTACTTGTAACTCTACTATGTATTCGAAGTTCGGAACCACATGGTCACTGTCCCCGAGGGGTCTTTCATATGATGTCCTCAAGTTTTGAGCTACCCAAGGTGAATATTAGGTCCAGTTTTTCTGGTTCATCCTCTCCTCTCTCTCTCTCTCTCTCTCTCTCTCTCTCTCTCTAGTAGTGTCCTTTACATGTTGGTGCACGAGTTTTTCCTGTACCACCTCTATCATCTTAGCCCTCCACGTTTCTGCGCCCCTATGTGGCTCCAGGTTTTCCCAGTCGATTTCCTTGTGGTTGAAGTCACCCATGATTAGTAGCTTTGACCTGCTTGCATGAGCCATTCTTTCCACTTCAGTCAGTGTGTCAACCATTGCTCTATTACTCTCATCATACTCTTGCCATGGCCTCCTGCTGTTCTGTGGTGGGTTATTCATCACTGCAATTACCACCTTGGGACCTACAGACTGAAGTGTTCCTGTTATTTAGTCTCTTGCTTCTCCTCTGTCTCCTCTCTCTAGCTCGTCAAACTCCCATCGGTTTTTGATGAGCAGTGCCACTCTTCCACCCCCTCTGCTCCCTCCGTCTTTCCTCAGGATCTGACATTCTGTTGGGAAGATGGCATCTGTTATCATTCCTGTGAGCTTGGTTTCTGTGAGAGCTATGATATCCAGTGATGCCTCTGACTCGTGCTCCTCCTCCCACTTATTCGTTATACCGTCAGCATAGTTGTACCATACCTTAAGTTTCCTCTTCACCACTGTGCTCTGGGGGATCTGTGAGGGTGGGGGACCTGGCAGTGTGCTGTGGGATTCTACAGTGTAGTCTGGTAGGGGGAGGGGGGCTGTAAGTGTGGATTGTGGTTTGTGTTGAGATAGCGTGTTTGGTTGCGAGGTTCTAGAGGTCGTTCTGTTCGTTCCTGAGCCTGTTGCTCTTCCCTGCTCTTTTTTGTCCTCTGCTGTTTGTCCGTCTCTCCTCCTAGCCCCTTTCGCTTCTGTGTCCTCTCCCTCAGATGCTGTTGTTCTGATCTTGTTCTGTCTCAATCTAGGAACACCCTCCTGTTTTGCACCGATTCTGTCTTGAAAATCAGCTTGACTGGCTGGTTTCTTCCCTTCGAATAACCCCTTACCCTCTGAAAATTTGCTATCTCAGTCATGTCATCCTCGCCTTTTTCTTTGATTATCTTTTTCCATCTCACGTTTTTCTTCCTGCCGTCTTTCATTGTGTGTCCTCCTCTCGCTCTCCTGAAGTCCATGAATAAACATCGACTTCTCCCTCTCCTCCTCCCATTGCCTTTCCCGTTTGTACATGGCAATTGTCTCCCTTATTTTTTTGTAGATCTTGGTGGCATTGTCGTTCCTCTGCATGGGACCTATCCCCCTCTCCGCCTTCCCTCCCCTTCCTTGCTGCTATCCTTGTTCACAACTGCCCTTTCCCTTCACTCCTCGGCTCTCCTTGATGGGCAGGTGTGTGTGTGTGTGTGTGTGTGTGTGTGTGTGTGTGTGTGTGTGTGTGTGTGTGTGTGTGTGTGTGTGTGTGTGTGTGTGTGTGTGTGTGTGTGTATGTGTGTGTGTGTGTGTGTGTGTGTGTGTGTGTGTGTGTGTGTGTGTGTGTGTACTCACCTAATTGTACTCACCTAATTGTGGTTGCAGGGGTCGAGACTCAGCTCCTGGCCCCGCCTCTTCACTGATCGCTACTGGATCCTCTCTCTCTCTGCTTCCTGAGCTTTGTCATACCTCTTCTTAAAACTATGTATGGTTCCTGCCTCCACTACTTCACTTGCTAGGCTATTCCACTTGCTGACAACTCTATGACTGAAGAAATACTTCCTAACGTCCCTGTGACTCGTCTGAGCCTTCAGCTTCCAGTTGTGACCCCTTGTTCCTGTGTCCCCTCTCTGGAGCATCCTATCTCTGTCCACCTTGTCTATTCCCCGCAGTATCTTGTATGTCGTTATCATGTCTCCCCTGACCCTTCTGTACTCCAGTGTCGTCAGTCCGATTTCCCTCAACCTTTCCTCGTACGACATCCCCCTGAGCTATGGGACTAGCCTTGTTGCAAACCTTTGTACTTTCTCTAGAGTCTATTCCTTCCATCATGTAGTTCGCATATATCAAAAATAGCACTTGCCCTAGAACTGACCCCTGTGGGACCCCGCTCGTCACAGGCGCCCACTGTGATACCTCTTCACGTACCATGACTCGTTGCTGCCTCCCTGTCAGGTATTCCCTGATCCATTCCAGTGCCCTCCCTGTTACGTGCGCCTGATCCTCCAGCTTCTGCACTAATCTCCTGTGGGGAACTGTGTCAAAGGCCTTCCTGCAGTCTAGGAAAACGCAATGAACCCACCCCTCTCTCTCGTGTCTTACTTCTGTTACCTTGTCACAAAACTCCAGGAGGTTTGTGATACAAGATTTGCCTTCCATGAACCCATGCTGGTTTTCATTTATAATCTTGTTCCGTTCCAGGTGTTCGACCACTCTCCTCCTGATAATCTTCTCCATGACTTTGCACACAATACATGTCAGAGACACAGGTCTGTAGTTTAGCGCCTCGTTTCTGTTTCCTTTCTTAAATATGGGGACTACATTTGCTGTCTTCCATTTCTCAGGTAGTTGCCCAGTTTCAAGGGATGTGTTGAAGATTATGGTTAGAGGCACGCACAGCATCTCTGCTCCTTCTCTAAGGTCCCATGGGGAGATGTTGTCCGGTCCCATCGCCTTTGAGGTATCAAGGTCACTTAGCAGCTTCTTCACCTCCTCCTCGGTTGTTCGTATGTCATCCAACACTTGGTGGTATATTCCCTCTTGATGTTCCCTTCTGTGCTGACTTCCCACAGCCCTTCCTGTCTCTACTGTAAAAACTTCCTTAAATCTTCTGTTTAGCTCCTCACATACGTCCTGGTCATTTCTTGTGAGTTCTCCCCCTTCTGTCCTTAATCTGATCACCTGGTCTTTGAGTGTTGTCTTCCTCCTGATGTGGCTATACAACAGTTTCGGGTCAGTCTTGATTTTTCGATGCTATGTAATTTTCATACTGTCGCTGGGCCTCCCTTCCTACCTGTGCGTACTCGTTCCTGGCTCTGCGACTGATCTCCCTATTTTCGTGTGTTCTCTGCCTTCTGTACTTTTTCCATTCTCTATTGCACTTTGTTTTTGCCTCCTTACACCGTTGGGTAAACCAGGGGCTTGTTCTGGTCTTCCCGTTGTTTGTTGCCCTTGGGAATAAACCTTTCCACTGCTTCCTTGCATTCTGTAGTTACGTATTCCATCATTTCATTTACTGGCTTTCCTGCCAGTTCTCTGTCCTATGGGACCTCCTGCAGGAAGTTCCTCAACCCTATGTAGTCCCCTCTTTTATAGTCAGGATTTTCCCATTCAACTCCTGTTACTCTCTCCACTTGCAGCTCTACTATATATTCAAAGCACAGAACCACGTGGTCGCTAGCTCCTAGGGGACTCTCATACGTGATGTCCTCAATGTCTGAACTGCCCAGGGTGAACACAAGGTCCAATCTTGCTGGTTCATCCTCCCCTCTCACTCTGGTAGTGTCCTTAACATGTTGGTGCATGAGGTTTTCCAGCACCACGTCCATCATCTTGGCTCTCCATGTTTCGGGACCCCCATGTGGCTCCAGGTTTTCCCAATCTCCCTGTGGTTGAAATCCCCCATAACCAGCAACTTTGCTCTGCTGGAGTGAGCTCTTCTTGCCACCTCAGCAAGTGTGTCCACCATTGCTCTGTTGCTCTCTTCATATTCCTCTCTTGACCTCCTGCAGTTCTGTGGTGGATTATACATCACTGCAATGACCACCTTGTGTTCCCCAGACTGAAGTGTACCTACTATGTAGTCTCTTTCTCCCATCTCATCTATGCCTTCCATTTTCTCGAATTTCCATCTGTTTTTTACTAGCAGAGCAACCTCACCTCCCCCTCTGCCCCTTCTATCTTTCCTCATGATCTGGTATCCTGGTGGGAAGATTGCATCTGTTATTGTCCCCGTGAGTTTTGTTTCTGTAACTGCTATGATGTCTGGGAATTTCTCATTTTGTGTGTGTGTGTGTGTGTGTGTGTGTGTGTGTGTGTGTGTGTGTGTCTGTGTGTCTATGTACTCACCTAGTTGAGGTTTCAGGGGTCGAGTCCAAGCGTCTGGCCCCGCCTCTTCACTCGTCGCTACTAGGTCACTCTCCCTGAACCGTGAGCTTTACCATACCTCTGCTTAAAGCTATGTATGGATCCTGCCTCCACTACATCGCTTCCCAAACTTTTCCACTTACTGACTACTCTGTGGCTGAAGAAATACTTCCTAACATCCCTGTGATTCATCTGTGTCTTCAACTTCTAACTGTGTCTCCTTGTTGCTGTGTCCAATCTCTGGAACATCCTGTCTTTGTCCATCTTGTCAATTCCTCTCATTATTTTGTATGTCGTTATCATGTCCCCTCTATCTCTCCTGTCCTCCAGTGTCGTCAGGTTGATTTCCCTTAACCTCTCCTCGTAGGACATACCCCTTAGCTCTGGGACTAGTCTTGTTGCAAACCTTTGCACTTTCTCTAGTTTCTTTACGTGCTTGGCTAGGTGTGGGTTCCAAACTGGTGCCGCATACTCCAATATGGGCCTAACGTACACGGTGTACAGGGTCCTTAACGATTCCTTATTAAGATGTCGGAATGCTGTTCTGAGGTTTGCTAGGTGCCCATATGCTACAGCAGTTATTTGGTTGATGTGCGCTTCAGGAGATGTGCCTAGTGTTATACTCACCCCAAGATTTTTTTCCTTGAGTGAGGTTTGTAGTCTCTGGCCCCCCTAGACTGTATTCCGTCTGCGGTCTTCTTTGCCCTTCCCCAATCTTCATGACTTTGCACTTGGTGGGGCTGAACTCCAGGAGCCACTTGCTGGACCAGGCCTGCAGCCTGTCCAGATCCCTTTGAAGTACTGCCTGGTCTTCGATCGAATGAATTCTTCTCGACAACTTCACGTCATCTGCAAACAGGGACACTTCGGAGTCTATTCCTTCCGTCATGTCGTTCACAAATACCAAAAATAGCACTGGTCCTAGGACTGACCTCTGTGGGACCCCGCTGGTCACAGGCGCCCACTCTGACACTTCGCCACGTACCATGACTCGCTGCTGTCTTCCTGACAAGTATTCCCTGAACCATTGTAGTGCTTCCCTCTTATCCCTGCTTGGTAATCCAGGTTTTGCTCTAATCTCTTGTGTGGAACTGTGTCAAACGCCTTCTTGCAGTCCAAAAAAATGCAGTCCACCCTCCCCTCTCTCTCTCTCTTGTCTTACTGCTGTCACCATGTTATAGAACTCCAGAAGGTTTGTGACACAGGATTTCCCGTCCCTGAAACCGTGTTGGCTGCTGTTGATGAGATCATTCCTTTCTAGGTGTTCCACCACACTTCTCCTGATAATCTTCTCCATGACTTTGCATACTATACATATCAGTGACACTGGTCTGTAGTATAGTGCTTCATGTCTGTCTCCATTTTTAAAGATTGGGACTACATTTGCTGCCTTCCATGCATCAGGCAATCTCCTTGTTTCGATAGATGTATTGAATATTGTTAAGTGTACATAACGCCTATGCTCTCTCTCTCTCAGGGCCCATGGAGAGATGTTATCCGGCCCCATTGCCTTTGAGGTATCTAGCTCCCTCAGGAGCTTCTTCACTTCTTCCTCGGTTGTGTGTACTGTGTCCAGCACTTGGTGGTGTACCCCACCTCTCCGTCTTTCTAAGGCCCCTTCTGTCTCCTCTGTGAACACTTCTTTGAATCTCTTGAGTTCCTCACATACTTCACGGTCATTTCTTGTAGTCTCTCCTCCTTCCTTCCTTAGCCTGATTACCTGGTCCTTGACTGTTGTTTTCCTCCTGATGTGGCTGTATAACAGCTTCGGGTCAGATTTGGCTTTCTCTATGTCGCTTTCATATTTTCGTTGGGCCTTCCTTATCTGTGCATATTCATTTCTGGCTCTACGACTGCTCCCCTTATTCTCATGGGTCCTTTGCCTTCTATACTTCTTCCATTCCCTAGCACATTTGGGTTTTGCCTCCCTGCAACTTTGGGTGAACCATGGGCTCATCCTGGCCTTTTCATTATTCCTGTTACCCTTGGGTACAAACCTCTCCTCAGCCTCCTTGCACATTGTTACATATTCCATCATCTCAGAACTGGCAAGGAATCCAGTTAATCTGTCCCACTGAACCCCGTTCAGGAAGTTCCTCATTCCCGTGTAGTCCCCTTTCTTGTAGTTTGGCTTCATTCGCCCTGGCCTTCCTGCTTCCCCCTCCACTTGTAGCTCTGTGTATTGGAAGCTTAAAACCACATGATCGCTGGCCCCAAGGGGTCTTTCATATGTGATATCCTCAATATCTGCACTACTCAAGGTGAATACTAGGTTCAGTCTTTCTGGTTCATCCTCTCCTCTCTCTCTCTCTTGTAGTGTCCCTTACGTGTTGGTACATGAAGTTTTCCAGTACCACCTCCATTATCTTAGCCCTCCATGTACCTGGCCCCCATGTGGCTCCAAGTTCTCCCAATCGATTTCCTTGTGGTTAAAGTCACCCATGATCAGGAGCTTTGCCCTGCATGCATTAGCTCTTCTGGCCACTGCAGCCAGTGTGTCAACCATTGCTCTGTTGCTCTCATCATACTCTTTCCTTGGTCTCCTGCTGTTCTGTGGTGGGTTATACATCATTGCAATTATCACTTTGGGACCTCCAGAGTGAAGCATTCCCGCTATGTAATCGCTTGCTTCTCCACTGTCTCCTCTCTCCAGCTCATCAAAATTCCATCGGTTTTTGATCTGTAGTGCCACTCCTCCAACCCCCCTGTTCCATCTGTCTTTCCTCAGGAACTGGTATCCCATTGGAAAGATGACATCTGTTACCATACCTATAAGCTTGGTTTCTGTGAGAACTATGATGTCCGGTGATGCCTCTGACTCTTTCGTGCCACTCCTCCCACTTATTTGTTATTCCATCAGCGTTTGTATACCATACCTTCAGTTTCCTCTCCAACACTGTGGTTTGGGTGGGAGACCTGGTAGAATACTGTGGGATTTTAAAGCTGGGTGTTGGGTGGAAGCTGTGAGTATGGACTGTAGCTTGTGTTGGGATGTAGTGATAGGTTGTAGAGTTCTGGGGATGGTTTTGTGTGTGCTTGCCCTTGCTGCTCTGTTCTGCTCTGATTGACCTCTACTGGTTCCGTCCTTGTTTCCATTCCTAACTCCTTTCGCTTTTTTGTCCTCTCTCTCAACTGCTGTCGTTCTGTTTGTGTTCTATCTCTGTCTAGAAACACCGTCTTGTACTCTGCCGAGTACTTCAACCATGGTCTCTTGTGTGTGTGTGTGTGTGTGTGTGTGTGTGTGTGTGTGTGTGTGCACGCGCGTTTGTGTGTAGGAGGGTGTGTGTGTATGTGTGTGTGTGTGTGTGTGTGTGTGTGTGTGTGTGTGTGTGTGTGTGTGTGTGTGTGTGTGTGTGGTGTGTGAGGAAGTATGTGCGTGTGTGGTGTGTGTATGTGTGTGTGTGTGTGTGTGTGGTGTGTATGTGTGTGTGTGTGTGTGTGTGTGTGTGTGTGTGTACTCAATTGTGGTTGCAGGGGTCGAGACTCAGCTCCTGGCCCCGCCTCTTCACTGATCGCTTCTAGGTACTCTCCCTCTCTGCTTTCTGAGC
>NC_091300.1:60320132-60412632 GCF_038502225.1 Cherax quadricarinatus | reverse complement strand
CCCCTCTCCCAAACACCCTAGCATTTACTTCCTTTACAACCATATCTATAAATATATTAAACAACCATTGTGACATTACACATCCCTGTCTAAGACCTACTTTTACCGGGAAATAGTCTCCCTCTCTTCTACACACCCTAACCTGAGCCTCACTATCCTCATAAAAACTCTTTACAGCATTTAATAACTTACCACCTATTCCATATACTTGCAACATCTGCCACATTGCTCCTCTATCCACTCTATCATATGCCTTTTCTAAATCCATAAATGCAATAAAAACTTCCCTATCTTTATCTAAATACTGTTCACATATATGCTTCAATGTAAACACCTGATCTACACATCCCCTACCCACTCTAAAACCTCCTTGCTCATCCGCAATCCTACATTCTGTCTTACCTCTAATTCTTTCAATTATAACCCTACCGTACACTTTTCCTGGTATACTCAGTAAGCTTATTCCTCTATAATTTTTACAGTCTCTTTTGTCCCCTTTCCCTTTATATAAAGGGACTATACATGCTCTCTGCCAATCCCTAGGTACCTTCCCCTCTTTCATGCATTTATTAAACAAAAGTACCAACCACTCCAACAATATATCCCCCCCTGCTTTTAAATAACATCACAGTAAACAGGTGATTTCAGAATATGCAAAACAACCACTATGAAAGAATAAAGAAATTCCAAGTGTTTCGTGACTACTCACATTATCAAGGAATTCGAAGTCATGCTTAGAGGATTCGAAGTAATCCTTCTGTTGTGAGTCCTCAGGTCAAGAGAAGAACTTGGTCAGTGGCCGGCCAAGAAGTCTGTTGGAGTGGCGGAAACAACGAAGATCCAGAAGATTGCTGTGGAGACTTCCAACCCATTTTCGGTGTTACCAGACGAATGTGGATTGTCTACTGGGAACGTCACAACGAGCACCAAGGGAGCATTGGCAGACGTGGGCATCCCTTGATACCCCAATGAAGACCAAGAAAATTCCACGACAAATTCCACAAATTAAGGTAAGAACATTGTTTTAGTTGGAGACAGGTTAAGTTTATGGATAGGGCCTTTTGTCTAAGGGACAGGAACAGGAGGCACAGGGTATGTTTTCCTGGGGCTGGGATGGGGGATATTGTTAGCCGTCTGGCCATCATGAAAGGTAATGGGAGCAATCCTATTATCTGCCTCAGTGCGGGAGGCAACGATGTTGGCACACGTAGAAGTGAGGACCTGATTAGCAGGTATAGGTCAGCAATAGAGATAATTAGGAGGAAGGGTGGGAACCCTGTCATATGTGGTATTTTGCCAAAGAGAGGTGTTGGAAACGAATGGTTGTCCAGGGCAATTGGTGTCAATTGCTGGCTGGACAAATACTGTAAGGAAGATGCGGTAACATTCATTGACAACTGGGACCTCTTCTATGGCAGAAATGACATGTATGCCAGGGATGGGGTTCACTTATCTAGGTCTGGGGTGGGTCACTGGCAACGGCAGTGGAGGGAGCTGTTAGGTCTTTAAACTAGGAATTATTGGTGTTATGGTTTTGGCGTGAATACAGTGAAGTCCCAGTGTAGTAATACTATGAGTTCTAGGGGAACTAGTAATAGGGAGAATGAGGTGGATATTGGAAAGCCAATGGCACTAGGCGACAAGGACAGTAATAGGTTTAGTGAAAAAACAGATATGAGCAGGAAGGGTAAAGAGAAAGGAGAGTCTTCAAAATTATATTATGCTAATTGCCGTAGTGCTAGGAATAAGATGAATGAGTTGAGATTAGTTGCTAGTGCAGGTAACATTGATGTATTTGCAATCACTGAGACAGGGTTTAATTCCAAAAGTCGGGACATTCCTTCGGAATGTCACATTTAGGGTTTTAAATTGTTCCAAGCAGATAGAAATATCGGTAAGGGAGGTAACGTGGCACTGTATGTCCAAGATCACTTGAACTGTTGCATAAAAACGGGTATTAAGTCTGAGGTAACACATACACAGTCTGTCTGGATAGAATTTTTAGAGGGGTATAAAAAATTGATTCTAGGAGTGATATACCGTCCCCCAAACTTAGATAAGGACCAAGGGAAATTACTGTGGGAGGAAATTGTTAAGGCCACAAGGCACGATAATGTAGTAATTCTAGGGGACTTTAACTTTAGTCGCATTGATTGGAATTTCTTGACTGGGAATTTAGAATCAAATGACTTCATAGAAGTAGCTCAGGATTGTTTTTTGAAGCAGTTTGTGACAGAACCTACAAGGGGAAACAACCTGCTTGTTAACAATTTAGAAATTAATGAGGAACTCGACACAAGCGATCGCAAATCAATTACGTTTAGCATAGAATGGAAGTATGATAGTAGGGACAACTCAGTAACAGTCCCAGATTTTCGCTTAGCAGATTACGATGGGCTTAGAGAACACTTATCATCTGTTGACTGGGGTAACGAAGAGAGCTATCAATATGAACACCATACATGCTGCTCAAAGAAGCTTTATCCCGTATAAAGAAATTAGATCAAATAGAAATGACCCAAAATGGATGAATAATAGGCTGAAATATCTATTAGGGCATAAGAAAGGAATTTATAGGCGTATCAAAAGAGGTGAGGGTAATCTTATGAATCAGTATATTGACATTAAGAGGGACGTTAAAAAGGGGATAAGAAAAGCTAAAAGGGACTATGAAATTAAAGTTGCTAGGGATTCGAAAACTAACCCAAAAAGTTTTTTCCAGGTCTATACAACGAAAGTTAGAGATAAGATAGGTCCCCTTAAAAATAACTATGGGCATCTTACTGACAAAGAGATTGAAATGTGCTCGATTTTAAATAATTTTCTCTCGGTTTTTACACAGGAAGACACTAACAATATTCCAGTAATTAATATTTATAGTGGGCTAGAAGAAGATAAATTTTGTAACATCACAGTCACTAGTGAAATGGTTGTGAAGCAGATAGACCGACTGAAGCAAAATATGTCGCTGGGTCCTGATGAGCTTTTTTCAAGGGTTCGAAGGAATGCAAAATGGAACTCTGTGAACCATTAACTAATATTTTTAATTTATCTCTTGAAACAGGTGTAGTGTCTGATATGTGGAAGATGACTAATGTAATTCCTATTTTTAAAGCAGGGAACAAGTCGTTGCCGTCAAATTACCGCCCAATAAGCCTAACCTCAATTGTGGGCAAGTTACTATAGTCAATTATAGCTGAGATTATAAGAAGCCATCTCGATAAGCATAGCTTGATTAATGTTACTCAGTATGGAAAATTGCATTTACTTGGATGTATCATTATATACATAACAGTAAATGAACATAGATAATTATTATTTATCAGTTAGACAAGTAGGAATTTGGGACACCTAGGTCGCAAAAATGTCCCCCTTCGATACCTACAACTGTCATATCCACAAGTTGCTCTGGACCTATTAATTAAAAATGAAATATACATCACCAGGAATGCTGGTAAATATATAAATTTGTGGACTGTATATTAAATTAAAAAATTATTATATATAAATACACATTTATATAACAGAAGGAGAATATATCTTAATCATAACACTCAACAATGTGACTGGAAATCAAGGTGTATCATACTCAGAAAATCTCTGTCTACACATGAAAATAACAACTGGCCAGAGTTATAACATAACAGACTTATCTGAGGTTCCTGGAGCTGTCTTGTACAGTAGCCTGATATCTCAAGTTATGAAAGAATGCACATCCAACAATTTCGCCTCCATTACACTAACGTTGTATCCAATTCAAATTAACAATGGCGACTCTCCTGCGCAGACGCAGTTTTTCCGTTTTCTATGACATAAATATTATTAAATACAGTATGGCCATCTATTTACATATAACTACTGAATTTCTGGAAAATATATACAGTATTTTCCAAACTGCGGCAGGGCGGAGTTCGTTGCTAAACGACTCAAATTACTCCTTCCCTTAGGAGACGATTCCAGCTGGTTCTGGCTTGAGTGGCTGTTCTCCTAGTAGGTCTTACTACGATTTTATTTTCCGGCATCACTTGGTCAGCGTTATTTTCCATATCACTCGTGTCACTTTCCCTCAGATTCTCGTTTACGTTTGATTGAACACCTAATTCCTAAGGAATCAATTTATTAATTGTGCGTAAACTTTCCTGGCCACGACGCAACACTTTGACATTCCTGACATCTTGTGCATCTGGGTACAATGTCAATACTTTGCCCAGAGGCCACAATGTTCGATGTTGTTCAGTATCAACCAACACAATGTCACCTGGTTGAATGTTCTGTCGATTTACTGCCTCTGTCGCACCATAAAAGTGTTCACGTAGTGTAAGAAGATATTCCTTACGCCACACATTAGACCAATGATCAATTACTTTATTTAACATTTCAAATTTATCACACAACACTGCCGCATCATTGCAATCTTCATCACTTTCTTCCGGATTATCTCTATAGACAGGGGCAGCTTCCAATTTCCTTCCACATATTAGGTGAGAAGGTGTTAATACATCTGCATCAGGTGTATCACTCATGTACGAGAGAGGCCTATTATATATACGATTTTCCGCCTCCACTAACACTGCACGGAATTCTTCCAAATTAATTCTCTTCCGGTGTAGTACTTTACGGAGACACCTCTTCACTGTGCCTATCAGTCTTTCGTACAGCACCCCCTGCCAAGGGGCTCTAGGAGTGATAAATTTCCAGGTACACCCTCGCTGGGTTAACAGAGATTGAACATCGTTACCAACGCTCTTATATGAGTGTGAAGCATGGGTGATGAATGTTGCAGCGGGGAGAAGGCTGGAGGCAGTGGAGACGTCATGTCTGAGGGCAATGTGTGGTGTGAATATAATGCGGAGAATTCATAGTTTGGAAGTTAGGAGGAGGTGCGGGATTACCAAAACTGTTGTCCAGAGGGCTGAGGAAGGGTTGTTGAGGTGGTTCGGACATGTAGAGAGAATGCAGCGAAACAGAATGACTTCAAGAGTGTATTAGCCTGTAGTGGAAGGAAGGCGGGGTAGGGGTCGGCCTAGGAAAGGTTGGAGGGAGGGGGTAAAGGAGGTTTTGTGTGCGAGGGGCTTGAACTTCCAGCAGGCATGCGTGAGCGTGTTTGATAGGAGTGAATGGAGACAAATGGTTTTTAATACCTGACGTGCTGTTGGAGTGTGAGCAAAGTAACATTTATGAAGGGGTTCAGGGAAACCGGCAGGCCGGACTTGAGTCCTGGAGATGGGAAGTACAGTGCCTGCACTCTGAAGGAGGGGTGTTAATGTTGCAGTTTAAAAACTGTAGTGTAAAGCACCCTTCTGGCAAGACAGTGATGGAGTGAATGATGGTGAAAGTTTTTCTTTTTCGGGCCACCCTGCCTTGGTGGGAATCGGCCAGTGTGATAATAATAATGAACCTCATTAGATACGTACCAGTAAATGGTAACAAAGATAATTATTTTTTATCAAAGTTACAGAGACAAATAGGAATTTTAGGACACCTAGGTCGCAAAAAATGTCCCCCCTTCGATACCTACTACAATCTATATCTCCACAAGTCACTCTGGACCTATATTAATTTCAAATGAAATATACATCACCAGGAATTCTGGTAAAACATTATAAATATGTGGACTTTATATTAAATTAAAAAAAATGAATACATATATATTGAAGGAGAATTTATCTTAATACCACTCACCAATTAGTCTGGAGATTACGGTGTGTCATGCACAAAACTCCCTGCCTAAAATATGGAGAAAATACTGGCCAGAATTTCAACAAAAATAGACATCGACTTAGCTGGGGTTCCTGGACTGTCCTGTCCACTCGCCTAATGCTCACGTTATCCAAGACTGCAAATTCAACAATTTCTGCTCCTATTTGAGAGGTTTTAAACACAATATAACCTCTAGAGCGACGAAAATTTATGCACATTTCACTCGTGTGCCTTCAGCCCAGTTCAAAACAATGATGTCTCCTTCCCCCAGCGACCCTCACCAATTTTGTTTCTTTAGTTATTTATAAATTAATTTTTATTACCTACAATATATTCCATCAATTTACATTCAAAATACACTATTTTCGGAAAATACACAATATTTTCCACACTGTGGCCGGGCGAAGTTCGTTAAGTGACTCAAATTACTCCTTCCTCTAGGAGACGATTCCAGCCAGTTCTGGCTTGAGTGGATGTTTTCCTAGAAGGTCTTACTACAATTTCATCTTCCTGCATCACTTGGTCAGCGTTACCTTCAACATCACTCGTGTCACTTTCCCTTAGATTTTCATTTACATTTGATTGAATACCATTTAATTCCAAGGGAATCAATTTATTAATCGTGCATAAACTTTCCAGGCCACGACACAACACTTTGACATTCCAGACAACACCTTGTGCATCTGGGTACAATGTCAATACTTTGCCCAGAGGCCACAATGTTCGATGTTGTTCAGTATCAATTAACACAATGTCACCTGGTTGAATGTTCTGTCAATTTACTGCCTCTGTCGCACCATAAAAGTGTTCACATAGTGTAAGAAGATATTCCTTACGCCACACATTAGACCAATGATCAATTACTTTATTTAACATTTTAAATTTATCACACAACACTGCCGCATCATTGTAATCTTAATCACTTTCTTCAGGATTATCTCTATAGACAGGGGCAGCTTCCAATCTCCTTCCACAAATTAGGTGAGAAGGTGTTAATACATCTGCATCAGGTGTAACATTCATGTACGAGAGAGGCTGATCATTTATTCGATTTTCCGCCTCCACTAACACTGTATGGAATTCCTCCAAATTAATTTTCTTCCGGTGTAGTACTTTATGGAGACACCTCTTCACTGTGCCTATCAGTCTTTCGTACAGCCTTCCCTGCCAATGGGCTCTAGGAGTAATAAATTTCCAGGTACACCCTCGTTGGGTTAACAGAGATTGAACATCGTTGTGTTGAGCACCTGCTACAAAATTTGTGGCATTATCCGAAATCATCAATCTCGGACAGGATCTCCTAGCTGCAAATTTTCGAAACAGCTGTATAAACTGTTCTGCAGACAAGTCCTGTGCCACTTCTAAATGAACTGCCCTAGTAGCAGTACAAGTGAACAAACAAACATACACTTTCAGTGGAACACCATCTGAAGTACCTGTTAAAATTATTGGACCACTATAGTCTACACCTGTTACATCAAATGGTTTCACTAATTGTACGCGCTCCTTCGGCAATGGTGGAGAACCTGGGTACATATAGGATCTGGCATCCACACGGCGACATATTACACAAGATTTAATCACCCTTTTTACACTTTGCCGTCTTTGTAGAATTCAGAAAGTTTCCCTAATACAATTTAAGGTATCTTGTACCCCACCATGCATTACATTTTTACAGTTAGATAGGGTGTTTAGCATAATCGCCCAATTCAGCATTTTGTAACCTAATCTGCACCTAATTATATTGTTCTCTAAATACAGCCCCAATTTCTCTATTATGGAACCTTTCACAATTTTTCTTTCCATCATCAATTTAATCTCATTTCCATAGATTTCCTCCTGTACCCTCTTTATCCAATATTCAAGAGGATGTGAAAACTTACATGAAATATTCATCTTGTTTACAAATTTAAACACCAACTTAGTTACATTGATTAGTTTGGATAAAGAAGAATACCTATTTATATCAATGGCTAAGGGAGGGCAAACTATTGGAGCGGTGGTCACAGTAATTTCAACAGGAGCAATATATGCCTTTTGTACAGGCCAATTAGCTTTATTTGCCAACCAACTCGGTCCTTTAAACCATGATACAGCATTTACAAATTTAGCATAAGGTAAACCTCGAGACAAGAAACAACTGGATTCTCCTCGCCAGGTATATGATTAAATGTTAACATATGCTGACCCAAACTATTATACTTCTCTTGCATCTGATTAATTTCAGCGACTCTGTTTTGTACGTACACAATTTTACTGTTTCCATTACGAATCCATTGTAAGGATACCTCATTATCAGACCAAATTACAGTGTCGCTAATATTTATCTCCTGCAACTTATTTCTTATATAATTAGCTAATTTGACACCTACATAAATGGCTGTTAATTCAAACTGAGGCAAGGTACGTGATTTAATTGGAGACACTTTAGCCTTAGACATAACAAGAGAAATAACACTATTACATTGAAGGTAAGCAACTGCTCCATATGCCAATTTTGAAGCATCACAAAAAATGTGCAGTACATTTTTCCCATTTGGATTGGCCACCTGGCGTGGGAACTCCAACATTGGAATTTTCTCATAATCACCAATTAATTCATCCCACCTGTTAATGAATTCCTCAGGTAGAATTTCACCCCAAGCACATTTAAGTTTCCATGCTTCCTGAATTAATAATTTCCCTCTTATAGTAAGGGGAGACACTAAACCTAGTGGATCAAAACATTTGGAAACTTCAGTAAGCAAAACTCTTTTAGTTAATTTATTGGGCATACTGTAATTACTAGGTTTTAACATTAACAAATCTCTCTCAGTATCCCAAGTTAAACCCAATACATTACTACATTTTGGCACTTCATCTCCAGGGAAATCTTTACTTATTTTGTCCTTTAATTTGGACGAATTACTATTCCATTCCCTCAGAGGCATATTTGCACTTTGCATTATTTTATTAGCCTCTCCATAAGTCATTAACAGTTCCTCTTCAGTTGATGTCACACCCAGGAAATTGTCTACATAAAATTGTTTGCTCATTACTTTACTCAATGGACTTTCCATACGTTTAAGGTGTGCATTTATCGTCGCTTGAAGTAGGAACGGACTGGATGTAGCACCAAATAATACGCTCTTAAAGCGAAAGGTTTTCAGAGGGCTAAGCGGGTCACTAGGATTCTAAGGCCATGAGAAGCGGGTACAATCCCGGTCAGCCTCTTGTAAACCCACTCTTAGGAAAGCTTTACTTATGTCAGCCGTAAAAGCACAATGCTTCACTCTGAAATTTAATAAGATATCTCCTAATTTTTCCGTCAACGACGGACCTGTCATCATTTAAACTAGGTACATTTTTGTTACTCCTGGCACTACAATTAAACACAATTCTCAGAGGAGTGGTCTTAGAATCCTTCTTCACTCCGTGATGTGGCAAATAATGACCATAAATTTTGGCTTGCTCAGGAGGTACCTCTTCCATAAATTTATTAATTAACTGCTCAGCAATTATATCATTATAGGCAGTTAACAATTCTGGTATCTTACTCAGTTCGCGGAGCTGAGCCTTTAATTGTCCATATGCCATTCTGTAATTAGTGGGCAATTCTGGATGGTGCAGTCTCCACTGAAGTCGTACCCAGTATTGTCCAGATTCAAATTTTACATCTCTCAGGTATTGCTCCTGAGAAAAAGAATCGTCTGGACTTTCTTCATTTACATTTATTCCAATGTTGTCTATTTCCCACAATTTATGCACTGGCTCAACACCATCCTCTATGGAAGAATTATACTGGGGTACGATTTCATGAGTAAGACACACAGTTATGGTATTTGTAGTTTCCTCTAGTCATGAATTATTATTACGAGGAATCCTACCATATATTACATGGCCTCCTGCAGTCTTCAAAGGGGTGACACCACATTTCTTTACCATACCCTTTACAAAGGAGGCATAATAGTCACTACCTATCAAAATATTTATTGGGCCTACAGAATCATCACTTACCCCAGAAGGTGCTAAATTTACATTGTGAAAATCTTTCTGTAGCTTTACTAAGCCCTACTGTAGATATTTTCTCTGGAAGTCAATTTAATATTACTGCATTAACACGTTTTTTCTCATTGCCCAACCTGACAGTTACATAAACAGTGTCATACAATTGAGCCCTTTTATCCGAGAGAAAACCAGATAATTTTAAAGTTGTGGGATCTCCCATCTGTACTTTCATACCATCAAGACATTTACGTTTTATGAAAGTACGCTGGGATACCTGGTCCAATAATGCATTTACATTTTTTGATTTATGCCTCTTATCATCAATTTTTACCTGTAACACAGGCAAGGCTACTTCAGCAAAACCATAATTATTAACATTAGCAGCAATTTTTACATTAGCTACTGTTGTGTCAGGATTGTCAACATTATCATTATCAACATTATCATATAGACCTTTACACATGACTATATGGTGTCTTCCTTTGTGACATTGATAACAGGAGTTTAATTTGGCATAACAATCCTGTACATTGTGATTACCTAAACACCTGATACATCTGTCAAGTTCCTCCAATCTTTCAACTTTATCATTCCATGAATTGTATGCATTGCATTCTTAGAAAAATGAGTACCCTTGCAGAAGAGACAATCACTCTTTTCTTTGACTGGTTTTTTATTAACTGGGCTACTCTTAGGAGGGTACTTATTCTTCTTACCTTGTGGAGAATCATTATTTCTGATTCCTGCTACTTGATATGCACCTATGCAACTCTTTTTAGGAAATGAAATTTGATTATTACCATTGGGATAATTTTTCCCTTTGTGAAACTTGACAGATACCTCAGAGTTATTATGTGTTGCATCTTTAAAATGAGTTAGTTGGCTGGTCTGCAACTGCACAATTAATTCTTGTAGACCTAATCTTATTTCCTCCAGTCCAAAATAACCTTTGTGATATTTATTCGAGAGCCATTCAAGTGTTTTACAACTTAATTTATTCTGTACCATGGCACTCAATAACCAGTCTGATTCCTTCAGATTATATTTATTACTTAAAGTTTTGAGAGTGCTCTCCAGTTTAACTCTAAACTGCTGTAAACCTTTGTAAGTGTGATCTGGAGATTTTAAATTAACAATGATATTCACTAGATACAACCTACTTTGTTCTATATTACCATAAGTGACCTTCAACAAGTCAACTGCTTCCTTGTAAGAGTCATCTACATTGGGAAAGGCTTGTATGAGTATGTGAGCATCTCCTCTTACCTGTCCTTTGAGGTAAAATAATTTAGTTACACAGGCTAGGTCACTCCTGTCATGCACAGCTGCTTTAAAAATTGACCAAAATTCCTCCCAATTTTCACCAGGATTAAATACAGGTAAACATAGTTCTGGGAGTTTTGGCATACATATTATTTGTTGGAGCAGACTGATTAACTGCCTGGTTTACACATTTTAATTTATTCAAGGCCTGACTTTTACAAAATCTTTTCCTCTAATTCATAATACTGATTAATCATGAGATCTACTTCAGTCTCATCTACACAGTTTACTAACAAATCTCCTTCATATTTGTTGCAATATAATTTGTATGAATCATATCTATTACCTAAAGCATCTAAATACAATTTTAAATCATCAGTATTCACAGTTTGATTCATTAATTCCAAGCACTTATTGTATGCCTTGGTTACATGAACTTTTCTAGCCTGCAGTGATGCTTTCTTTTCTCTATATTCCATATGTTTGTCTTCTATATTAATTTCCTCATTTTCAGCCATGATGCAATGTATTAAATTCAACCCAATTAATAACACTGATTACAACTCACAACACTGACACAACTTACCTTTGAATAAATCCCAGCTACTTGAGCTTAGCAATTACCCATGCAAGAAATAATATAATTTTAAATGTGCATTAATACAAACCTTTAGCCAAACTTGGCTTATCAAAATTAATATTACACAAATTAATATAATCCTTGCCAGAATTTGGCATAGCAAATTAATATTATACACAATATAATCTTTAGCCACAATTGGCTTATCAATTACACATACACTGATATAAATCTTGGCCCGAATTGTCTTATCAAATTAATATTATACAAATACATTAATATAAATCCTAGCCACTTTGGCTTTGCAAAATTATTATACACATTAATATAATTAGCTACACTTGGCTTATCAATTACACATACACTTATTCACATTAATATAATCTTTAGCCACACTTGACTTATCCAAATTAGTATTGTAATAATTATAATCCACTACACATTAAGTAAATTTGTGAACTTAACATCCACCTCCTTCTGTCATTTCACATATAATTATTAAGTAATTAACAATTAATGACTTCACTAATTACCTCCGGTTCAAGAAGGACCAACGGGCAAATTAAATATGGAAAATTGCATTTACTTGGATGTATCATTATATACATAACAGTAAATGAACATAGATAATTATTATTTATCAGTTAGACAAGTAGGAATTTGGGACACCTAGGTCGCAAAAAATGTCCCCTTCGATACCTACCACTGTCATATCCACAAGTTGCTCTGGACCTATTAATTAAATGAAATATACATCACCAGGAATGCTGGTAAATATATAAATTTGTGGACTGTATATTAAATTAAAAAATTATATATAAACACGCATTTATATAACAGAAGGAGAATATATCTTAATCATAACACTCACCAATTTGACTGGAAATCAAGGTCTATCATACTCAGAAAACCTCTCTTTATACATGAAAATAACTTGCCAGAGTTATAACATAACAGACTTATCTGATGTTCCTGGAGCTGTCTTGTACAGTCGCCTGATATCTCAAGTTATGCAGGAATGCACATCCAACAATTTCGCCTCCTATTTGAGAGGTGTCAGCCCAATTTTAACCTCTAGAGCACGAAAATTCCTTCCCATTACACTAGCGTTGTATCCAATTCAAATTAACAATGGCGACTCTCCTCCTGCGCAGACGCAGGCTTTCCGTTTTCTATGACACAAATATTAAATACAGTATGGCCATCTATTTACATACAACTACTGTATTTCTGGAAATATGCAGCATTTTCCACACTCAGCATGGATTCACGAGAGGCCGTTCTTGTCTAATTTATTAACTTTCTTCAGTAAAGCTTTTGAGGCTGTTGATCACGATAAAGAATTTAATATTATTTACTTAGATTTTAGTAAGGCTTTTGATAGAGCTCCGCACCAAAGACTGTTAAAGAAAGTGGCAGCTCATGGCATTCAGGGAAAAGTGCTCTCATGGATCGAGTCATGGCTCACTGACGAGGGTATTACTAATGATAGAGTAAATTCGTCGATGACACAAAGATAGGTAGGATAATTGATTCAAATGTAGATGTTAGGAAACTTCAGAAGGATTTAGACAATCTCTATTCTTGGTCATAAAAGTGGCAGATGCAGTTCAATGTAGATAAATGCAAGGTTCTGAAGCTCGTGAGTGTCCATAACCCTAGTACTTATAAGTTAAATAATGTAGAACTTAGCCATACAGACTGCAAAAAGGACTTGGGGGTTATGGTGAGCAGCAACCTTAAACCAAGACAGCAATGCCTAAGCGTACGTAATAAGGCAAATAGATTACTGGGATTTATATCAAGTGTAAGCAACAGAAGTCCAGAGGTCATACTGCAGCTTTATACATCATTAGTAAGGCCTCACCTAGATTATGCACCTCAGTTCTGGTCTCCATATTACAGAATGGACATAAATTCGTTAGAAAACATTCAGCGTAGAATGACTAAATTAATACATAGCATTAGAAATCTTATGAGCAGCATGTATAGTGCTCAGAAAACTGTCATATTGATAGCTCTCTTCGTTACCCCAGTCAACAGATGATAAGTGTTCTCTAAGCCCATCGTAATCTGCTAAGCGAAAATCTGGGACTGTTACTGAGTTATCGCTACTATCGTACTTCCATTCAATGCTAAATGTAATTGATTTGTGGTCGCTAGCACCCAGTTCCTCTGAAATTTCTAAATTATTAGCAAGGGATTCATTGTTTGCCAGAAGAAAGTCAAGCAGGTTATTTACCCTTGTAGGTTCTGTCACAAACTGCTTCAAAAAATAATCCTGAACTACTTCTAAGAAGTCGTATGATTCTAAATTCCCAGTCAAGAAATTCCAATCAATATGACTAAAGTTAAAGTCTCCTAGAATTACTACATTATCGTGCCTTGTGGCCTTAACAATTTCCTCCCATAGTAGTCTCCTTTGGTCCCTATCTAAGTTTGGGGGACGGTATATCACTCCTAAAATCAGTTTTTCATGCCCCTCTGAAAATTCTATCCAAACAGACTCTGTATGTGTTACTTCAGACTTAATACCCGTTTTTATGCAACAGTTCAAGCGATCTCGGACATACAACGCCACCCCACCCCCCTTCCCGATACTTCTATCTGCTTGGAACAATTTAAAACCCTGAATGTGACATTCCGCAGGCATGTCCCGACTTTTTGAATTAAACCACGTCTCAGTTAAGGCAATTACATCAATGTTACCTGCACTAGCAACTAATCTCAACTCGTCCATCTTATTCCTTGCACTACGGCTATTAGCATAATAAACATTGAAAGACTCTCCTTTCTCTTTACCCTTCCTGCTCTTTTCTGTTTTTTCACTAAACCTATTATTATCCTTTTCACCCAGTGTCACTGGCTTTTCAATATCTACCTCGTTCTGATTATTACTAGTTCCCCTACAACTCATAATATTACTACACTGGGACTTCACTGTTTTCCTGCCAAAACCCATACCACTAACTATTCCTAATTTAAAGTTCTAACAGCTCCCTCCACTGCAGTTGCCAGTACTCCCACCCCAGACATAGGTAAGTGAACCCCATCCCTGGCATACATGTCATTTCTGCCATAGAAGAGGTCCCAGTTGTCTACGAATGTTACCGCATTTTCCTTTCAGTATTTGTCCAGCCAGCAATTGACACCAATTGCCCTGGACAACCATTCATTTCCAACTCCTCTCCTTGGCAAAATACCACATATGACAGGGTTCCCACCCTTCCTCCTAATTATTTCTATTGCTGACCTATAACTGCTAATCAGGTCTTCACTCCTACGTCTGCCAACATCGTTGCCTCCAGCACTGAGACAGATAATAGGATTGCTCCCATTACCTCTCATGATGTCATCCAGACGGCTAACAATATCCTCCATCCCAGCCCCAGGAAAGCAAACCCTCTGTCTCCTACTCATGTCCTTCAAGCAGAACGCCCTATCCATATACCTAACTTGGCTATCCACAACAACAATATTCTTACCTTCCTTGGTGTCGTTCGTCGTGACGTTCCCAGTAGTCGACTCACATTCGTCGGGTAGCACTGAGAATGTATTAGATGTTTCCACAACAGTTTCCATGGCAGTCTCTTTCTTCTTCATCGTTTCTACCTTTCCATTCGTCTTCTTGATCGTCAACTTCGTTCCCTGCTGTCCAGCCACTGACCAGTTTCCTTTCTTGACCTGAGGACTCAAAACAGGAGGACTACTACGAATCTTCTTGTTTTCCTCGGTCAGTCGCCGAATCTCCATCTTCGCCATCCTCAATTCTTCCTTAAGCTGTTGGCAAAGTTGCTCGATGGAGGGCATCTATGCCCTTTAGAAAGGGCATAGGAAAGTATTGGTTTGGAAATAGGGTAGTTGATGAGTGGAACATTCTACCTAGTTGGGTTATTGAGGCTAGAACTTTGGGTAGTTTCAAATTTAGGCTGGATAAATATATGAGTGAGAGGGGTTGGATTTGAGTGAGACTTGCAAATGAGTGGATAGAGTTATCAGAGCTTATTTCTTGGGTAGCATTGAAAATTAGGTTGGACAAATGTTTTGTTAGTGGGATGGATTGTAAAGGACCTGCCTAGTATGGGCCAACAGGCCTGCTGCATTGATCCTCCTTTCTTATGTTCTTATGTAATGCATCAAACGAAGGCATATAAAGGGTCTAGACCACACCTCACTATCACATCCCACAACAAAGCAACACCTGATGAGCGACTCATAAGAAAAACTGCAGCAGGCCTGCTGGCCCAACTAGACACGTCCTTCACACAACCCACAAACTATTCTACCCATGAATAGTTTGTTTGTGAGAGATTTTAACCATCCAATTGATTTTCAAAAAGTTGAGAAAGTTGTATCAAGCAAGTCCATGGTCGACAGGAATATAATTGAATCTTGTTTCATAAAAAAAACAGTTTTGACAATATTAATATTTCCTTTGGTTTATATGAATTAGATCCATTTATAATTAATAGAATTTAGGAAGAATTTAATAATACATTGGACACATAATAAATTTTAAAATTCTTAATACTTGGATAGAACAGTTTGTGGGTTGTGTGAAGGACCTCACTAGTTGGGCCAGCGGGCCTGCTGCAGTGTTCCCTTTCTTATGAGTCGCGCGTCAGGTGTTGCTTTGTTGTGGGTTGTGATAGAGGAGTGTGGTCTAGACCCTTTATATGCCTTCGTTTGATGCATTACTTTTATTGTTCCTTGATAATGCGAGTAGTCACGAAAGCGCTTGGAATTTCTTTGTTCTTTCACAGTGGTTGTTTTGCACACTATATATATATATATATATATATATATATATATATATATATATATATATATATATATATATATATATATATATATATATATATATATACACACACACACACACACACGCATAAGAGGTGTGCAAGGGGCTTGGACAGAGTTGGTATAACTGAGCGTGTTGAGGGGGGAGTGAGCGGAGACAAATGGATTTTGGACTTGAGGAGCTGTTGGAGTGTCAGCAGGGTAAAATTTTGAAGGGACTCAGTGAAACCGGTTAGCCGGACCTGGAGGGTAAAAGTTCAGTGCCTGCACTCTGAAGGAGGGGTTTGGGACATTTGTTATTAATAGTAACATCTCTGGCAAGACAGTAATAGTGAGAATGATTGTGAAAGTTTTCCTTTTGTTGGTTTCCCTATCTAGGTGGGAGATAGATGAACCATACCACGGGTGAGGATAGAACCCGCGATCAGAAAGTCATAAAACTCCAGACCGACGCGATAGCTACTGGGCCAGCTGGCTACAATAAGATTCATCCAACTAGGTATATATATATATATATATATATATATATATATATATATATATATATATATATATATATATATATATATATACATACATACATACACCATAGGAAGGCTAGCATAGGCACCACTGTGACCACAAATGCAAGTTTTTACAGACAAATCTCCAACCAGAGTTACCGTGACGAACTCTACATCAAGGAATGTATAAGCCTAAACAATGTTTCACTTTGATTATTATAATTGGCTAGCTAAGATATACCCAGTAAAATTTCCTGTTAGTAGGAGGCTCGCTCTCTTAAAATTTCAGTCTAACCATAAAAGGTTTTTAATAACACATAGGCCGTCTCCCACCAAGGCAGGGTGGCCCGAAAAAGAAAAACTTTCATCACTCACTCCAGCACTGTCTTGCCAGAGGGGTGCTTTACACTACAGTTATAAAACTAACATTAACACCCCTTCTTCAGAGTGCAGACACTGTACTTCCCATCTCCAGGACTCAAGTCTGACCTGCCGATTTCCCTGAATCCCTTCATAAATATTACTTTGCTCACACTCCAACAGCACGTCAAGTCCTAAAAAACCTTTGTCTCCATTCGCTCCTATCTAATACGTTCACGCATGCTTGCTGGATGACCAAGCCCCTCGCACACAAAACCTCCTTTACCCCCTCCCTCCAACCTTTCCAAGACCGGCCCTTACCCCGCCTTCCCTCCACTACAGATTTCTACGCTCTCGAAGTCAACTGGTAGGCTACTAACTAAAGAAATTAAAATTTAATAAGTTATTAATAATAATAAAATTGTCTAGGCGTATATTTTCAAAGTAAATTATAGTAATCAATTGAATATAATATAGGATACAAGTTCCTACACTTATCTCGTGTACAGTAGTATTGTGCTGAAGACACATATCACATCTTTATGGCTTTTAAGTACCGTCTGGTACATTGTTAGCATTTAATAACATAATACAAATATATACAAGTAAGTTTGAGTGTGTGTAAGTGCTCTAAGTAGTTCGCTATATCTCAAGACTCGACTAGACTTAACCAGTGACTGACTAAAAGTCCTCACGTAAACTAACTTCTTGACCAACCTGGCAATCAGAACAGCTTACTTGAACAATAAAACGACTGATAAGCCGAACAACAATATAACAAGCAACAGCGACACAGAATCAGGAACAAGGAGATAATATAACGACACTAAGTAGGGACCATCTGCAGATCCTCTACAAAAGTCACAAAACTCCCATACTACTGAATCTAAGTTCAGCATTAGAAAATCCTCGACTGTGACAGTGCACAGATACCAGTACAATTTAGGTCAGAAGCTACAGCTCAGGACCTTAGCTTCTCAGAGTGTCTATGCGACATAACCTCAGTACAACGCCAAAAATCACTAAGTCTAGACTATGTTCTGTGAACAGAGTTACACAGAACCAACAAGAAAGCGACAGAGACGATCTTCCAACAAGGGCCCACAAGGGAGAGGAGTAAAGGGACCTCTTGCTAGAAGCACGTCAAACAGACAAGAGGCTGAGAAGCCCATACAGACTATTACTGGCGAGGTGTGATCACCCCCTCCATCACGTGATTGCTCCGTGAACTGCTGCTGCCCAGCAACACAGAGAAGCCGGCAGCGTAACGAGCACAATGATTGTGAAGGCTTACTCAGCCCTGTAACAACTTCAGTCAGTATTACTAAGGCTGGCTCCTCGTCAGGAAAATTAATGTATAGAAATAGAATAAAAACTGACAAACATAAACACTTTATTATTTAGAAAATATAAAATATAAAACACAAATATAAAATATTGATCCTACCTTAAAGAAAATGAAAAATGAAAAATATAAATGATATCTGAATTCAATGCTAATATATATATATAAAACTTGGGTGTCTGGTGATGTTGACACTGCGTGTTGTTGAAATCGTAGCTGTTGCTGATGATGGGAGGGGGTCGCAGGTGTTGATGACAACCCACCGGCTCGTTCTTCACAGATTTTCTAGCCGTCAATAATCCATCCAGATAACAAGAAAGCAGGTTTTTTTTCCACTGCAATGATGAGGGGTTATATCCTGCTACTTGCATACATATACAGGTAAGTGGATCAAAAGTTTGAGACATCTCAGAACGTTAGTCCGTCTCCTTCAATTCTACTCGTTGATTAGCAGGTGACCCTCTCTGTCATCCAAGCTGGAAAGATATACAGGTTACCCACTGCTTAAGAAATCACTCTCCATGATAAGTACAATACCTAAAAGACGTGGTGATCATTACAACAGTCAACCTAGAGCAAGACTGAAAGGACTAAGTTTATTATTGGTCAAAAGTGAAGCTTTCAACCAATAAATCCACTAGAATACAAGGCAGGCATGTACTTACAGTAGTGCTGGGAGCCCCACACGTCACCTTTCGGGGGGGGGGGAAGAAGGAGGGGAATGGATAGCAGGAACTATGACTGACCCTACCTTAACAAGCAGCCGGCAATCAAACTATCACTTTAGGGGTGGGGGAGAAAAGGGGGTGGGAATAGCGGGAGCTAGATTTACCCTACCTTAACAAGTAGCCGGCAATGAAACTATTGTTACTATATACTCCATCGCTACTCCTATCTATTGAACTTTTCCCTCACAACTATTGTTAGACAATGTTGTTAGCTATTTAGCACTCGAACTATGAGCACTGAATACTATACAAATGTTACATCCTACCTAATAATATAACTAAGTCAAATAATAATATAAAGCAATATATTTACGATTTAGCTAATATCGCAAATATAAGCAATATAAAATTATATGAACAGGTAATATACATTATATACATTGTGACCCATTCATTGGTCGCAACATTCTTAAAGTTGGCTAATTTATACTTATGCAAATTGAAGGTATAAAGTTTCGTCGTCATAATTTTGTAGCCGTTGTAAAAGAGATATTGTATGGAAGAAAACCTTCAATATTAATAAAAAAATAACAAATGTACACCAACACAATTCAGTACAATCCAACCTCTCAGTAATTTAAAAAAGGTTTGAAAGTTTGTAATCGCTCTAGAGAGTCGTTATCAAGATATTGCACAGAAAACAGTACTATAATTCGATATGGCACACGAACAATGGAGGCTGCAACTGTTCATCAGAGGCATTCACAAGTTATCAGAAAATCCTCGGGAGAAAAAATAGGACAACCGATGTAAACGTTTCTTTCAGGGGATACCTGAGTATTTCTTGTTCAGTTCTCCATTGTATCTTCCTTTGTATCTAATAAATGCATGACCTTATTTTTTACTGCTAGCATTCTTATTAAGTGACTGTGACTAACCTGACTAGGTTAAGACATCGGCTTAAGCCAGTGGGAGAAGTGGACCTGCCTCACATGGACCAGTAGGCCTGCTGCAGTGCTCCTTATGTTCTTATGTTATCCTCCATGGTTTCCTCATGATATCTTCATAATGTCTGCTTAGACTAGCTTCAAACTTTCAGGGTAGAAATCTTGCCTAGTGGATTATATAAAGTTCTAGTTAACTCTGTAGGTGCCATTTTATCAAATATAAAAATGCAGTCATTGCATATGTCTTGGTTTTCCAACTCCATATGTCTTGGTTTTCCAACTCCATATGTCTTGGTTTTCCAACTCGATAAAGTCTTTATTGATTGATTAGCATTTTTAATATCTGTCTTTATTACAGAAAGGTTGGGATAGTTTTCCATACGAGTTTATTATTAATTTTTATTTGGTATCTCAATGTGATGTTTTTAACATAGTAATGAGAATACTTTTTCAGGGGCTTTAAATTTTTCTTGCTGATTAATCTTACGAAATTTATATTTTGATATAGTTTTGGGGTTTGAAGAGGCAAATATGGCAGTGTCCTGACGAAGTTTCCATGGAGTGGCTAGAGAATGCCTCTTCAGATCCTCTTCAAAATGTTAAGATTAGTGTATTTTAATTAAACATGGACAGAAAAGAAAGAGGTTTTGAACTAAGAGAATAATTAATGTGGGTAACATAAATGTCACAATAGAAGAGAAACAGTTATATTGGACATAGCAGAGATGTTAAGTGTTAATAGTAACTAACAATGGAGTCCTCTAATTTAATTATACAGAGGAAGAATTTGGTACAATGTAATGTTTATTCTACGTGAAAGAGGATAAACAAGTTACCAAAATGAGCAATGTTATCGTTTGGTGGATTAAAACCCACTGGAACGACTGGGTTGTAAACTAATTGGTAGTTAAAGATGAAAGGAACATCAAGTGGGTAAGAGAAAGACTTGAAAATAAATGAACAGAAGTAGGGGACAGTTAGTGGAAGTTATTAACAAAATTAAAAAAATATCTAAGTTATAAAGAATTTAGGTAATAACTTGTCTTAATGATACAGTTTAGATTTAGGAATGTAGTAGTAGAATGTAGCAGAGATTTGTGGTTATATATCTGTGGGTTACACAGGTAAAAGGAATAATTGGTGGAATGAGATAATGTCGGTGGTGTTGAAGAAAAAATTGAATTGTTCATTCAAAAGCAAAATTCTTATTCGGAAGGTAGAAAGTATAGAGAAAAAAGTGTAAAATGAGTGGCGAGGGAGGGAAACAGGAAATAAATTAGAGAATGAATGAGTCTTCCTCAGAAAAAACATTTTTGGAGAGAGTTAAATCAGTTGTGAAAGTCTGGGGAGCGAATGAACTTGTCAATAAAGAACGAAAGATGTTAGAAAGGGAGTTGGAGGTACTAGAAAGATGAGGAAAATACTTTGTGAAGTTAATAAAGGTTTAAGATGAAACTGAGGCATAACTTCATGCAGTGGAATGGGAGCTACAAAATCTGACTGGCATAAGGAAGAACAATGGATGAAAGTATTAAAGGGGCGAAAGGTAGTTGGTTGAGTGAAAGGTAGCAAAGCTCCTGGGTCAGATGGGATTTTGAATGAGATGTTGAAAGCAGGTGGGGATACAGTTTTGGTGCGGTTGGTGTGTTTATTCAATATGTGTTTGAAGAAAAGGGAAAGAATGATAGAAGTGGAGTGAACATGAATAATTCTTATGTGGAAAAGAAAAGAGAACAATGATGAGTATAAATATTAAGTGAAAAATCAACTTATTCAAAATACTGTTAAAGTGAATAGCAGAACTATTTTTATTTTAATTTTAGAGATTAGATTAAAAGAAGGATTTTAGATGAAGAAAGAGAATAAAGTGTAAGAGTAGATAAAAAATGAATAGATTAAAAATGAATGTGAATTATACCTAGATGCATAGATAAGAGTAGCGAATTTTGTCGCAATTTTGGATTTAGATAAGGCATATAATGACATAGTGAAGCAATATATCAAATATTGCGAATGTTTAGGGTAGGTAGAGAGCTTAAGTAGGAGAGAAAGGAATCGGTTCTTATGATGAGGAGTGACAGCACTGTTGTTTAAAATATAGAAGATGCTGCGGCAGAAGTGAATGTTTGGATGCTGGTACAGGTGTTGGGCTGATAGACAAAGTTCTGATAGAAAGTGGGGATTATCGGAGTTGCTCTCTGCCGATGACAGAGAACTTTTGAGAGGAATAGATAACACTATGAATTGGTTGAACTGTTCCTCACGAGTTGCTGCTCCTCTACGTCATGAGTATTTTATAGTACCACAAATATATGCCTTGTGTGTATTGAGGTACACAGAGTTAGGTTTATGGGTTATGAGGGTACAACTTTCTAACATCTCACAGTGACGCGAACTCACCTAGTTCGGGTCACTGTAAATGTGCTTATAATACAAAACTCACTATGTTTAGCTATGTTCAGTAGTATACATAACCAAATATTACCTAATTAACCTGGTTATAAATTATACCAGATGGGGCAACCATGAAAGTTGTCCTCAGTGTGTAACAAGGACTGACATAATCGTCACCGAAAATTTAATTTACAGAAATGTTGATTATTCTAATTATTTTCTAATGGACCAGAACGTTGCCTTGTAATTTTCAATGATCACAGAGAAGCTTCTACTGGCTTCACCTTTAATTAAAGAGAGAATATGAACACGTCCACATTTACATTTATTTTGTGTTGTTACTTTCTGCTTAACTTTGGCCAGACGAAATTTAGAACTTGTGATGAATGGTTTGAAAAACCGACAAGTTGAAGATTGAGACACTTATGCAGCATATGGAAATCTTTATTCAGGAAACGTTTCGCCACACAGTGGCTTCATCAGTCCAATACAAAGAGGAAGGAGTAAGGAGAGGAGGAGAATGAGGTAATCAGTCCCTCAACCTTGAGTCGATGTGTTCAGTCCATCAATCTTGTAGAAAATTTAGAACTTGTTCAAGATTAGGTTAAAATCGATTAGGTTACGTTTATTTTTCTATTTTAACTATCAGATTTTCTTTCCCTAGAGAAATAATTAATAATGGAATTTTGTCAACCAGAGATTAACAACTCACAGCGCTGGACACATCGTGATCACTTAAAGATTTAGGAAGCTTCGGTAGCCGTAAACCTCACCCTCCTTATCTAAGGTAGTGTAAACTACCCTCTCGTATGTTAGGTTGAGTAAATGATGCTCTAGAATGTAAGGTAGAGTAACCCCGCTCTCGTTATTAGAGTAAACCTCGCTCTGGTTATGTAGAGTAAACCCCGCTCTCGTTATGTAGAATAAACCTCGCTCTCGTTATGTAGAGTAAACCTCGCTCTCGTTATTAGAGTAAACCTCGCTCTGGTTATGTAGAGTAAACCCCGCTCTCGTTATGTAGAGTAAACCTCGCTCTCGTTATGTAGAGTAAACCTCGCTCTCGTTATGTAGAGTAAACCTCGCTCTCGTTATGTAGAGTAAACCCCGCTCTCGTTATGTAGAGTAAACCTCGCTCTCGTTATGTAGAGTAAACCTCGCTCTCGTTTTTTAGAGTTAACCTCGCTCTCGTTATGTAGAGTAAACCTCGCTCTCGTTATGTAGAGTTAACCTCGCTCTCGTTTTTTAGAGTTAACCTCGCTCTCGTTATGTAGAGTAAACCTCGCTCTCGTTATGTAGAGTAAACCTCGCTCTCGTTATGTAGAGTAAACCTCGCTCTCGTTATGTAGAGTAAACCTCGCTCTCGTTATGTAGAGTAAACCTCGCTCTCGTTATGTAGAGAAAACCTCGCTCTCGTTATGTAGAGTAAACCCCGCTCTCGTTTTGTAGAGTTAACCTCGCTCTCGTTTTTTAGAGTTAACCTCGCTCTCGTTTTTTAGAGTTAACCTCGCTCTCGTTATGTAGAGTAAACCTCGCTCTCGTTATGTAGAGTAAACCTCGCTCTCGTTATGTAGAGTAAACCTCGCTCTCGTTATGTAGAGTAAACCTCGCTCTCGTTATGTAGAGTAAACCTCGCTCTCGTTATGTAGAGTAAACCTCGCTCTCGTTATGTAGAGTAAACCTCGCTCTCGTTATGTAGAGAAAACCTCGCTCTCGTTATGTAGAGTAAACCCCGCTCTCGTTTTGTAGAGTTAACCTCGCTCTCGTTTTTTAGAGTTAACCTCGCTCTCGTTATGTAGAGTAAACCTCGCTCTCGTTATGTAGAGTAAACCTCGCTCTCGTTATGTAGAGTAAACCTCGCTCTCGTTATGTAGAGAAAACCTCGCTCTCGTTATGTAGAGTAAACCTCGCTCTCGTTATGTAGAGAAAACCTCGCTCTCGTTATGTAGAGTTAACCTCGCTCTCGTTTTTTAGAGTTAACCTCGCTCTCGTTATGTAGAGTAAACCTCGCTCTCGTTATGTAGAGTAAACCTCGCTCTCGTTATGTAGAGAAAACCTCGCTCTCGTTATGTAGAGTTAACCTCGCTCTCGTTTTTTAGAGTTAACCTCGCTCTCGTTATGTAGAGTAAACCTCGCTCTCGTTATGTAGAGTAAACCCCGCTCTCGTTATGTAGAGTAAACCTCGCTCTCGTTATGTAGAGTAAACCTCGCTCTCGTTATGTAGAGTAAACCCCGCTCTCGTTATGTAGAGTAAACCCCGCTCTCGTTATGTAGAGTAAACCCCGCTCTCGTTATGTAGAGTAAACCTCGGTCTCGTTTTGTAGAGTTAACCTCGCTGTCGTTATGTAGAGTAAACCTCGCTCTCGTTATGTAGAGAAAACCTCGCTCTCGTTATGTAGAGTAAACCTCGCTCTCGTTATGTAGAGTTAACCTCGCTCTCGTTATGTAGAGTTAACCTCGCTCTCGTTATGTAGAGTAAACCTCGCTCTCGTTATGTAGAGAAAACCTCGCTCTCGTTATGTAGAGTAAACCTCGCTCTCGTTATGTAGAGTTAACCTCGCTCTCGTTATGTAGAGTTAACCTCGCTCTCGTTTTGTAGAGTTAACCTCGCTCTCGTTATGTAGAGTTAACCTCGCTCTCGTTATGTAGAGTAAACCTCGCTCTCGTTATGTAGAGTTAACCTCGCTCTCGTTATGTAGAGTAAACCTCGCTCTCGTTATGTAGAGTTAACCTCGCTCTCGTTATGTAGAGTTAACCTCGCTCTCGTTATGTAGAGTAAACCTCGCTCTCGTTATGTAGAGAAAACCTCGCTCTCGTTATGTAGAGTAAACCTCGCTCTCGTTATGTAGAGTTAACCTCGCTCTCGTTATGTAGAGTTAACCTCGCTCTCGTTTTGTAGAGTTAACCTCGCTGTCGTTATGTAGAGTAAACCTCGCTCTCGTTATGTAGAGTAAACCTCGCTCTCGTTATGTAGAGTAAACCTCGCTCTCGTTATGTAGAGTTAACCTCGCTCTCGTTATGTAGAGTTAACCTCGCTCTCGTTTTGTAGAGTTAACCTCGCTGTCGTTATGTAGAGTAAACCTCGCTCTCGTTATGTAGAGTAAACCTCGCTCTCGTTATGTAGAGTTAACCTCGCTCTCGTTTTGTAGAGTTAACCTCGCTCTCGTTATGTAGAGTTAACCTCGCTCTCGTTTTGTAGAGTTAACCTCGCTGTCGTTATGTAGAGTAAACCTCGCTCTCGTTATGTAGAGTAAACCTCGCTCTCGTTATGTAGAGTAAACCTCGCTCTCGTTATGTAGAGTTAACCTCGCTCTCGTTATGTAGAGTAAACCTCGCTCTCGTTATGTAGAGTAAACCTCGCTCTCGTTATGTAGAGTTAACCTCGCTCTCGTTATGTAGAGTAAACCTCGCTCTCGTTATGTAGAGTAAACCTCGCTCTCGTTATGTAGAGTTAACCTCGCTCTCGTTATGTAGAGTTAACCTCGCTCTCGTTATGTAGAGTAAACCTCGGTCTCGTTTTGTAGAGTTAACCTCGCTCTCGTTATGTAAACCTCGCTCTCGTTTTGTAGAGTTAACCTCGCTCTCGTTTTGTAGAGTTAACCTCGCTCTCGTTATGTAGAGTTAACCTCGCTCTCGTTTTGTAGAGTTAACCTCGCTCTCGTTATGTAGAGTTAACCTCGCTGTCGTTATGTAGAGTAAACCTCGCTCTCGTTTTGTAGAGTTAACCTCGCTCTCGTTTTGTAGAGTTAACCTCGCTGTCGTTATGTAGAGTAAACCTCGCTCTCGTTTTGTAGAGTTAACCTCGCTCTCGTTTTGTAGAGTTAACCTCGCTGTCGTTATGTAGAGTAAACCTCGCTCTCGTTTTGTAGAGTTAACCTCGCTCTCGTTTTGTAGAGTTAACCTCGCTGTCGTTATGTAGAGTAAACCTCGCTCTCGTTATGTAGAGTAAACCTCGCTGTCGTTATGTAGAGTAAACCTCGCTCTCGTTATGTAGAGTTAACCTCGCTCTCGTTTTGTACAGTAAACCTCGCTCTCGTTATGTAGAGTAAACCTCGCTCTCGTTTTGTAGAGTAAACCTCGCTCTCGTTATGTAAGGTAGAGTAAACCACGCTATCGTTTTTTAAGGCGTAGTAAACCATGTTATTATATTGTAAGATAGAGTAAACCACGCTTCTAAGGAAGAGTTAGTCACGCACTAGTCATTTCAGGAAGAGGTAAACCACGCACTAGTTATGTAAGCTAGAGTAAACCACGCACTAGTTATGTAAGCTAGAGTAAACCACGCACTAGTTATGTAAGCTAGAGTAAACTACGCACTAGTTATGTAGGGTAGAATATGAGGTTGGGGAGGAAAGTTTGGACAATAATAATGTATGCTCACCTTGTAATACTAGGCGATTACGAGGTGTCCTTGTTACATTACGTTTCACCAGAGTTGCCAGTAATCTCTGCTTGAAGTCACCTTTCTTTATGTTAATTAATGGCTGGCAAAAACCTGGAGTCATGACTGGGAACATTGTGCCACTCTAGACCTCACAAGGGTTGGCAGTAGCCTGGGGACCTGCGAGGGGTCCTAGCAGGGTTGCTAATAACCTGGGGACCTGAAAGGGGTCCCACCAGAGCTGGTAATAGCCTGGAGACCTCTCCCGAGAAGGGTCCCACCATGGTTGATAATAACCTGAAGACCTAAGCAGAGTCATCTTATTACCCTAATTCAAGCCTTGATGGTAAACTCCATGAACCCTGATTGGGGTCACCTTCTTACAGTACGTCACACTATTCAGCTAATAATTCGGCGTCTTCAAAGCCTGAATTTGCAGTAGGAGCCCTTGTTAATCTCCCCTGCCGAAGAATTGGGACAGGAAATTTGCGGGAACTCAAGAATTATGTGTGGATGGTGGAAGATAAAGAATGCGCCATCACTCACATAGGGAGGTGCGCCATTCATTTAGATCTCTAGCTGGCCATTGTAGGGTCGAAGTGTTAGACAGATGTTGTGGTGTGATCCATCTACAGTAATTAAATGGTAATTGGTAATACGAATTTCTTTTTTAATAATACCATTATAATTTATGTACAATAATTATATTCTGTGTGCCCAGCATGCCTAATTATATACAGTCCACATTAGTTTTTAATTTACCAATATTGGTATTAATGTTTTATATTTTAATTATAATTTAATATTAGGTCTAGCTTTCTGTGAGAATGGTGAAGAAGTGGGCATCGAAGGAGTTAATAGTCCCGCGACCTACTGTGACTTAAGTTCCACTTACTTCACCCAAATTACTTGCCTATAATATTCAGGTAATACCCTGTAAACCTCATACAGGTACTTTTCCCTAAGCCTTGTGGGCGTCAACATAGACTACACCTCAAACGAGTAATTCAAGAATCTCCAGAATCCGTCTCGTGAAGACGGTACCCTCTAGAGATAATCAATGACCACTCACCATGAAGACGAGTTTCCCCAGCACTTTGCTGCTTGCTAAAGCTGGGGTGTGGCTCCAATGAACTCTGTTTTCCGCCTCTGACTGTGCTACTGAAGATGCCAAGCATGAAGACACTTCCCTCTCGGGGAGTCAACGCAAGATAGAAGAAGAAGTTACCCTCCAACTGGAGGGCCCAAGAAAAAGGAAAGAAGAATGAAGAAGACGAACGACATCCCCAGCCTGGGGGCCACCGCCGGGTCACCATCTGGAGAAGACACGGGCCGGAAGTACCGGCGAATCAACAACAAGAAGGTACTTTTCTCACATAATTCATAAACCCTGTAACCCTCAACCTTGACTATAACATCTGTGGTTATGAGAGGCTGCTACTTGTTCTGAGCTGACGTGGGGAATTAGTGTGGAATGTTATACAGCATGATTCCTTTTTGCTGTAGTGTTTTAAGTCCTAGTACAAATCTTGGAAGAAGATGGTTCTACTTCTTAAGTAGATAAGTATAACAATGAATGTGACGTAGTTGGGGTTAGTGAAAGAAACAGGTTACCAGAAGGGAGAAGCTGGTTGGCAACCATAACAGGAGGAAACAAGTTTCCAGTAAAGGAAGAGATATCAAAGTGAGGAAGTATAAAAGAGAAGATCTGAAGGTAGGATATCGATTCTCTGCTCTCCTGGACGAATGTATTCAATGGTCACTGAGGATTAAAGTACCATCAACTCCTCTGCTAATAAAGGTATGAATATCCCACTAGTCTGTCACTCACAGATAAAATATATTGATTGTGCCTTCTGTAATAGAGATAGGAAGGAGAGACAGAGGGTGTGCTTCCCTGGAGCTGTAGTCGGTGACTTTCAACAAGTTGAATAATATGTTAGGTAATAGGAAAAATCCCATTTTGTACATTAGTGCTGATGGAAATGATACTAGTAAGGGCGAGACAGAACTGCTAAGTACAGGACAGCTATAGATTTAATTACATCTAATGGAGAGGTCATGATCATATGTAGCATTTTGCCTAGAATAGGATTGGGCAATGATTATCATAATCAAGGAGGAAATGCTAAACCCATAGGATTATACAGCGTCTGTAGGGGGATGGATGTGGAAGGCATTCAGGCTTAATTCTGGGAACTGGAGCACAGATCTAATTCCCTAGATTAAGAGCCCCTCACCAGCGTCAATGAACCTTTCTTGAGGGGATTGAGCAATGATTGGACGTGTAGGGTATTTGATGTAATTTGTTGGATAACCAAGTATTGCAAACAATTTACAATCCCGTTTATTGACAACTGGAATCATTTCTATAGAAAGCATGTATATATAAAACCGTTGGGGTGCATTCCTCTGTGGCAGGAGTGGTAGCATATACCACCACTGGCGAACTGTCCGTTACTGAATTGCCTAGGAATAGGCTGCACCCCGATGGACGAAAACAGCAAAAATTGCCGTGATGCTTCTGGAAAAAGTTCAAAATACATTGGTCACCATTTAGTTACAAATAATAGCAAAGGAATTGGTCAACAAAGAGAGACGTACTTCTATGGCCGAAATGACATGTATGCCAGGGATGGGGTTCACTTATCCAGGGCAGGTGTGGGTTTTCTTGCTAACTCAGTTGAGGGGGTTGTTAGGACTTTAAACTAGGATTAGTTAGAGGTATGGGTTTAGAAATGATAAATAATGAGTATGGATATATTGACTTATGCTCTGATATTAAGAATCTTAATAGTAACTGTCATGGAGTAACTCTGGGTAATGATAATTTCAGAAATTGTGTTAAAACAAAGATGACTAGGAAAAATGTGCAGAAGAAAAAACATATGATGGTATTTTATGCTAACAGTCGAAGTGCAAGAAATAAAATTAATGAACTATGTTTGGTAGCATGTGCTGGGAACTTTGATATCATTGCATTAACTGAAACGTGGTTTGATTTAAAGAGTCGGGATATGACTGCTGAGTGTAATATTCAGGGATTTAAGTTGTTCAATGTGGATAGATCTAATGGGAAGGGGGAAGGAGTTGCATTGTATGTTCGAGAAAATATTAATTGTTGCATAAAAAGAGGTATAAAAATAGATGGAGCAGTAACAGAGTCTGTTTGGGTAGAGCTCGTGGAGGGTCAAGAAAAACTAATTCTAGGTGTAATATACCGACCTCCAGGCTTGGATCACGATAGAGGGAGACTTCTTTGGGACGAAATTGTTAGGGCTTCTGGACACAGTAACAGTCATAGTAGGGGACTTTAACTTTAGTCAAATTGACTGGAATTCTTTGACAGGTAATCTAGAGTCCAGTGACTTTATGGAAACAGTTCAGGACTGTTTTCTGAAACAGAGCGTAACTGAGCCTACAAGGGGTAATAATTTGCTAGACCTAGTCTTGTCAAATAAGGAAACACTCGTGAATAATCTGGAGATCACTGAAGAGCTTGGCGCAAGTGATCACAAATCCATCACTTTTAGCATTAATTGGGAATGCAAGAATAATGATAATACAGTAAAAATCCCTGATTTTCGTTCTGCCGATTATAATGGACTTAGGGAACATCTGTCTAATCTTGATTGGGGTTATCTAGCTAATGATTTTTTTGACGATAATCATACTTATGAATATGAAGGGATCTGCTTTTATGATTGTTTTCTTAATAATGTACACAGTGCCCAGAGTATATACATTCCCCAGAGAGAAATTAGGTCTAATAATAACGATCCCAAATGGGTTAACAGGAGGCTAAAGCATCTATTAGGGGAGAAAACGGGAATTTATAGGCGCATCAGAAGAGGAGAGGTTAACCTTACTGACCAATACGTTCAGCTTAAAAGAGAAGTAAAAAAGGCGATTAGAAAGGCTAAACGTGACTATGAAATTAGAGTTGCTAATGAATCAAAGACTAATCCAAAGGGGTTCTTTCAAGTGTAAAGGACGAAGGTGAAGGAAAAAGTAGGACCTCTGAAAGCTGGGAATGGACAGCTGACGGATAATGAACTGGAAATGTGTTCCTTATTTAATGACTATTTTTTGTCAGTTTTTACACTGGAAGATGTAAATGAGATTCCAGTAATTAACAATTATTTAGTTCCTGATGAATTTAAGTTAACTAATATTACTGTCACGAGGGACATGGTTATTAAACAGATAGACAAACTGAAACAAAATAAGTCCCCGGGACCCGATGAGTTGTTTTCAAGGGTACTTAAGGAATGCAAGATGGAGCTTAGTCAGCTATTAACGAGTGTATTCAATGCGTCCATCCTTACTAGTGTTGTGCCAGAGTTGTGGAAGATGGCTAATGTGGTTCCTATATTCAAATCAGGGGATAAGTCCACTCCTTCAAATTACAGTCCAATAAGCCTGACATCTATAGTGGGCAAGTTATTAGAATCAATTATAGCTGACATTATCAGAAGTCACCTTGAAGAGCATAACTTGATAAATGAATCTCAGCATGGATTCACAAGAGGTCGTTCCTGCCTGACAAACTTACTGACGTTCTTCAATAGAACATTTGAGGCAGTTGACAGTGATAAGGAATATGATATTGTTTATTTGGATTTTAGTAAAGCCTTCGATAGAGTACCTCACAAGAGACTCTTAAGAAAAGTGGCAGCATGGATTGAGGCATGGCTTACCAATAGAAAGCAGAGAGTTACCATTAATGGAGTGAAATCTGAATGGGGATTAGTCACTAGTGGCGTTCCACAAGGATCAGTTTTAGGCCCTCTCCTGTTCATAATTTACATTAATGACCTTGATGAAGGGATTACTAGTGACATGAGTAAGTTTGCTGATGATACAAAGATAGGCCATATAATTCACTCTGAGGAGGATATCAATGAACTCCAGGACGATTTGAACAAATTAATGTCTTGGTCTGAAAAATGGCAGATGAAGTTTAATGTGGATAAGTGTAAGGTACTTGCCCTTGGTAATGAAAATAACCCTCGAAGCTATAATCTAGGTGAAGTAGAGCTTGGTCATACAGAATGTGAAAAAGACTTGGGAGTCATGGTAAGCAGAAATCTAAAGCCAAGACAGCAGTGCCTTAGTGTGCGCAACAAGGCCAACAGATTACTTGGATTTATCTCAAGAAGTATAAGTAACAGAAGTCCAAAAGTTATTTTACAGCTCTATACATCACTAGTGAGGCCTCATTTAGATTATGCTGCTCAGTTTTGGTCCCCTTACTACAGGATGGACATAGACTCATTAGAGAACATACAGAGAAGAATGACTAAAATGATTTACTGTGTAAGGAACCTCCCGTATGAAGATAGACTTAAAGCCACTCTCCACTCTCTGGAGAGGCGTAGAATGAGGGGAGATATCATTGAAGTGTATAAGTGGATGACGGGCATAAACAAGGGAGACATTAATAAAGTACTGAGGGTGTCGAACCAGGTAAGAACCAGGAATGTGTACGAATGGTATATAATACCGACAAGATGAGAGTAAGACACATGTGCAACATCTGGGTATCTTTATTGTAGACGTTTCGCCGTCCAGTGGCTTTATCAATACCAATTCCAGGACATAACTTGAAGACAGTAGAACTATGTACAGAAGATGAGGTAATCAGTCCCTCAACCTAGGAGTAGGTGCGAACAGCACCATAGTCGTGGAGATTCTGAAGCAGAAGAACGAACGAACGAACGAAAGTTCAGGTAAGATCCCAAATGGGATGAGCGGGGAAGACGGGACAGACGAAGAATAGTGCTGGAGAGGAGTGTTCTTAGTCGTAGAAATAGAGCCAGGGCTTAACCCAGCAGCAAAGGCGATCGTGGGACAGATATTGAAAGAGAAATTCCGGTTCTTCTGTTGGGACTCCGGTGGGGTGAGCTGGGAGTAAGGGACTTGCGACCTTTTGAGCTAGAGAGGAGTGCAGAACTGAGTCATGTCTTAACCCAAAAAAGCTAAGGCGAACGTGGGTCAGTGAATGGTACCTGTCTTAGAAGGTACCTGTCAGCGGATCCAAGGTTATTTGTAAGTAGGGTTAGGAGCAGGATCATGCAAGGAGTAGAAAAGGTTGTGTTGGTTTGTGGGTCTGCGAATGTCTTCGTCAAGGAGAGAGGTCCAGTAGTCATGTCGTGTCTCAAGTTTGTCTATCTGTCTGTTACTGAGCCTCTTCCAGTACAGATTCAGCGCAGGGACGTCTAACTGGGCATGGAGAGACTCGCTTGTGGCGAAGTCTTCCCATCTGACATCAAGCACCCAGCGCAGCGCCTTGTTCTGGACACGCTGCAGTTTAAGTAAGTTTGTTTTTGCTGCAAGAGAGAGGGCTAGAGGAGAGTAAGTTATCAGAGGACGTATTAGGGATTTGTAGAGGTGTAGTTTGGTGCGTTGAGAGGCATGTTTCAGCTTGTAGAGGCCCGCAAGGGCCTTACTAGCTATTGCATGCCTTGAGTGAATGTGTCCGTGTAAACGAAGAAGGTAGTCAAGATTAACGCCAAGGACAGTGACAGATTGTGTGATAGGGAAGTAAGTGCGGGTGTCAGCTGTTCTGAGTTCGACAGGTAATGGAGGATCACGTTTCCTGTAGTTAAAATACGTAATGCTGGATTTTGCTGCATTGGTTTTGATCCTCCATTTTTGTTCCCAGGTGGCTATCCTGTCAACCTCATTTTGTGTTTTGTGTGTGAGTGTATCTATATTGGCATGAGTGATAAGTTGTGTAATGTCGTCTGCATAGGCTAGTGTGATGGAGTTGTGGTATATAGGTGTTGGAATGTCGTTAGTGTATAAAATGTAGAGGGTAGGGGAAAGGACAGATCCCTGGGGTACTCCAGCATTTAGTGTGAAGTAGTCAGAGTAACAGCCTTGGAATTTGATTCTCATGGTACGGCCGTCTAGGAAGTTGCAGAGGAGTTTACGAGTATTGAGAGGCAGGTTGAAGTTAGTGCAGAGTTTGTACTTGAGCCCCTCGTGCCACACAGTGTCAAAAGCTTTTTCAACGTCTTTTGCAACCAGGGCTGTCCTGTTTCTTTGTTTTGTGTTTATGTGGATGTAGTTGAGAATGATGTTAATGGCATCCTGTGTGGATCTGTGTGTTCTGAAGCCAAACTGGCCATCTGAAAGTAGAGAATTATGTTCCAGGTATCTGCGAAGGCGATGATTAATGAGTTTTTCAAAGAGTTTTCCTAAAGTTTCGAGGAGGCTGATAGGGCGATAGTTTCTAGGGTCAGAGTGGTCTTTATTGGGTTTAGGAAGGAGGATAGCAGTAGCAGCTTTGAAGAGGGAAGGGAAGTATCCAGAGGCAAGGGAGGCATTGAGGAGGTTTGTGTAGGCAGTAATGATAGGGTCAGGAAGGTGTTTCAGGATAATATGGTTTAGGCCAGAGGCACCAGGAGCCTTTGGAGGAAGGTGTCTGAGGAGAGTTTTAATGTCTGTGTTGGTGAAAGGAGTGTCGAGTTCTTGGGAGGAGGTAAGAGTGTCTAGATGTATGTGGCTGTCTGGTGTTGTTTCTTGTGTGTGTGCAGTGTTCCAGTGTTCTATGTTCTGAATGTGTTGAATAACGTTAGGGTGAGGTGGGTGAGCATGGAAGATGTTCTCCCAGATGTGTTTGAAGATGTTGGTAGCAGCCTGTGGGTCTGAGATGTGTGTGTTGTTGTGGGTGATGTGTTTGAATTTGTTGGTGGGAGTAGTGCCTCTGATTTTTTTGATAAAGTTCCAGAAGGCTTTAGTGTTTTTAACACGCTGCCTGTCCGCTTGTTGTATTAGTCGTGACCAGTGATTGTTGTGGTCTTGGTCTAGGCTGTGTAAAATGTTGTTTCTAAGGTAAGTGAGATCTAATCGGACTTGATTAAATCTATGTGTGTTGTAGAGGAAGCGGTTGTGGTAGCAGATAATTAGTCTTCTTGTTCTGAGTGACGGTTTGAAGGAATAACGAGTGGTGTGAGTTTTCTTTGGTATTGCGATGTTGGCTGCTTGTGTAATGGTGTCCTGGATGAGATCAAGTTGAGTATCGATGTCAGAGATAGGTTTGTTGTTGTAGTCATAGGTGAGGTTAATATTGTCTATGTGTTGTTTGAAAGCATCCCAGTCAGCGTTCTTGTAGGAGAATGAAGGTGTGGTTGGAATGAGGATAGGGTTGGAGGAGATGTGTAAGATGACTGGGATGTGATCAGAGCCTGTAATAGGGCCAGGTGAGATGTAATGTTGAAATAGAGAGCTGGCTCGGTTTGCCAGAATGATGTCTGGTTTGCCTTGGCCCGTGTGGTTGAAGAAGGTATTGAAGTCTGGGCCAAGATGAATTAGGTGTTTATGGTTTGTGAAGTTGAGTAATTGGTGACCAAGTTGGTTGTTACTGGTGTGATGAAAGGCAGTGTGTTTGGCATTCATGTCAGCTAGTAGGTAAGTTGGTGTGTTGGTGTAGTTGAAGACTAAGGAGAGGTCGTGTATGTTGAGAGTAGTGTTTGGGCGAGCATAGGTGGTGAAAAAGATAAAGGGACCAAGGTGGGTGTGTATTCTGACCGCAAGACAGTGTTGGTGAATAAAAGGGATTGGGAGAAATTCATGTTTTATGTTGGAATTGACAAGGATGGCAACCCCATCGTGGGGATCATAGGGGGACTGTAGTGCAGTATAACCATAATGGCGGATACATTGAGAGGCTTTGAGGCAGGTACTGTTTAGCAAAACAATATCTGGCCTCTCTGCTTCAAGGAGCTCGGCCAGTAGGTGTCTAATTGTAAAGTAAGAACGTACGTTGAACTGAATTGCCTTAAACGTGATTTAATGGTTTCGTCTTAGCAAAGTTAATGTCGGGGGAGGAGTTTGGATTAAAGCCCGTGATAGTGGTGCCATCAGTGGATGTGTGTTTGTAGGTGCTACGGACCCGTTTCCTGGAGGGGGAGGAAGAGATGGATCTGTTTTTATGTTCTTTGGTCTGTCCGTTAGAAGTTGGGGTAGGTTTAGGTTTGAGTGGATTTTGTCTGGAGGAGGTGGAGTTGGACCTGGATGAGGTTTTGGTTGTGGTGGAGTGGGCGAAGGTGGATGCAGAGGAAGTGGAAGTTTTGGTAAGGTGTGAGGAAGTGGAAGCTTTGGAAGGGGATGAAGTGGGTAAGGAAGTGGGGGGAGGGGTGGTCGTAGCAGTAGCAGTAGGGGTGTTGGTGGGAGGTGTAGAAGTAGTGAAGAGAGGTAGTGGAGGAGGAGAGCTGGTGGGAGTAGGAAGTGGGGGGGTGGGAGAGAGGAAGGAGGGAGAGGTTGTAGGAGGCTTGGAAGAGAAGCAGGAAGGAGGGATAATTAAAGAGGGAAGATTGTTAGCAGACAAGATTAGGTTAAGGACATGTGAGTAGTCTGATTGGTAAGCTTGTGAGATTACCATCGCAGAGTGGGCAGCAGTGGCAAGTTGACAGTTAGTTTTGTAGTCTAGTGTGGGTGTAGAAGGAGAAGTGCTTGTAGTCTGTGTGTTGGTGTTTGATGTGTGTAGAGTAGAAGAGGTAGACCAAGTGCGTGGGGAGGCCCAGGCATTGGGGGTAGGGGAGGGAGGTGTGGAAGGGGAGGGAGGTAAGGAAGGGGAGGGAGGAGCAGGGAAGGGGTTGGGTAGGGAGGGAGGTTGGTTTGCTCTGAGGGAGGAGAGAATGTGCTTTCTAGAAGGGCAGGAATTTGCAACTGCAGTGTGTGACCCGCCGCAGTTAGAACATTTAAGGGGGAGGTTGCAAGTATTCCAGAAGTGGCCAGTTGCTGAACATCTGGAGCAGACTTGTGTAGATGTGCATGTGTTTTTGTCGTGGCCGAATTTGTAGCATTTAAGACATTGTGTGATTGGGTGGAAGTTCGGAGTGAAGAGAGCGTTTGGAGGAATGCGGATGGTCTTGGCAAAGATTCCTTGACTGAAGAGTGTAGAGGCGTCAGCAGGAGTAGAACAGCGTATTTTGAGAATGGTAGAGTTTTCTGGTCTGTAAATATCGTCAACAGAGACTTTGTTCTTAGAACTGATATCTTTTATTAAGTCTTCTTTGTCTGTGTCATAGGCTGTCAGGAGAGAGTAGTCTACGTGTTTAGCAATGACTGTGCTTTTGGCACGGTGCTCAGGAGTCCAAATAATGGTGAAGCCTGCGTTGAGAAGTTTTTGTCTGGTATCCCTTGAGGTGTACGCTTCGTAGGAATGTTTGTCAAGAAGGAGTTTGAAGCCTGAGTTGGTTTTGAAGACTTTAAGTTGAGGTGCACCAGTGATCTGATATAATAAATTTTCCTGACAGATAGTGGCATCAGGATTAGAAAATTTGAGGTTTAGAGAGAAGGAATTGGATTTAGTAGAAGCAGAGGCAGGTGTGGGAGGTTGGGGGAGAGTGGAAGGGGGGTGGGAGGTGGAAGGCAACGAAGGCATCGTCTAATTACGAAAAGATGTAATTGGAGGTGACAATCGGCCAAAAAGTGAGAGTACTCAGCTAGGCAAGTACGTGTAAGTAGACACGCAAGAGGCTTCCTGCCCTTCGGTCGGCAACCACCGACGCACCAATCCTGATGGTGGAGAGGAAGACGAAGGTCCAGCAAGCACTACTCAAAGCACTACTCAACACGGGGTAATTTCGAGAGAGGCGAGATCGTCGATGTGTTAGGTAAGCACACGTCACCACTCGAGCTAAGTCGCTTGATCGCTTCTCACTGTAAGCAGAAGAAAGAATCCTGGCGCTTATATAGTAACGTCAGGTGAAGCAGACGAGGGCAAATTCACTGGTGGGCGGGATTCCCCAGTGGAAGTAGGTCCTTCCCAAAGAGATTACCTCATCTTCTGTACATAGTTCTACTGTCTTCAAGTTATGTCCTGGAATTGGTATTGATAAAGCCACTGGACGGCGAAACGTCTACAATAAAGATACCCAGATGTTGCACATGTGTCTTACTCTCATCAAGAACCAGGAATAATGGATTTAAGTTGGATAAATTTAGATTTAGAAAGGACATAGGTAAGTACTGGTTTTCTAACAGAGTTGTAGATGCGTGGAACAGTCTTCCCAGTGGGGTGATAGAGGCTAGGACCTTGGGTAGCTTTAAGAAGAGACTGGACAAATATATGAGTGGGAGGGGCTGGGTTTGATTGGTGTCATGGGGTACGGGAGTTATTTCTTGGGTAGCTTTAGGTAGATGTCGTTTTGATAAGGACCTGCCTCGTATGGGCCAGTAGGCCTTCTGCAGTGTTCCTACATTCTTATGTTCTTATGTAAAGGGTAGCGAATGACTATCTTAAGACCTACTATTTTGTTAGTAGACCCATAGAAATAATTTCTGGTTCAACCTGAAAAATAGATACTTGCCTTCAGAATGCCACATACAAGTCTATAAATTTTTCCACACCGATAGGGTCAACAGGAAAGCTGGTGGATTGGCGATATATATATGTCAAAGATAATTTAAGCTGTTGCATTAGACAAATATATATATATATATATATATATATATATATATATATATATATATATATATATATATATATATATATATATATATATATATATAATCACTGGAAGTGATGGACACTGAATCCATTTGGCCACAGTTTCTCGAGGGACGTGAAAAGCTAATCATAGGTGTGATTCACAGGGCGCCAAACCTTGACAAGGAACACGGTAAGCTTCTATGGGACGAAATTACTGAGGCATCTAAATATGAATATGTTCAGTAAATGCGAGATTTTGACTTCAGTCAAATTGATTGGAGTAATTTAATAGGGAATCTTGAGTCTAGCGACTTCCTTGATACTATCCAGGATTATAATTTAAAACATTTTGTGACAGAACCAACTAGCGGAAATAACCTGCTTGACTTGGTTCTTCCTGAGAAGTAATCACTATTTAATAATCTTAAGGCTAATGATGAGTTTGGGGAAAGTTGTCACCAGTCACTCAGTTCAATATATCTTAACAACCACAATCAAATCAAGGTCCCCGATTTTCTTGCAGCAAGAGTTTGTAGGGCTGAGGGATGATCTGAGTGGAGTTCTCTGAGATGACTTGGTAAGTCAGACAGGTGGTAGGCTGGTAGGTGGCGATGATTGATTTAGATGAAACAAAAATCACCCTAAATGCATAAAAATTAACTTAAAACATCATCTACGTCAAAAGAGAAGCATTTACTAGCAAATCAAAAGACCAGAAGGACACTTTAGCAAAAGTAAAAAAAGGAAGAGACCATAAAAAAAGATAAAGAAATTGAAGTTACGAAGGAATCGAAGGAATTTCATAGAGTTTCTTTAAGGAATAAAGGAGATGGAGTAGGGAAAAGAGACTCACAAAGTTGTTCAGGTCAGCTTACTGTCAGTCACAAATAAAAGTGTATAATATGTAACACTTATTTCCTGTCAGTTTTAACGTAGAAACATACTAGCGAAATTTCGGAAATCAAAAATTTATTAGTCAGGACAAAAGTGATGGAAGATCAGTTATTAAGTAATGTAAGGAGAAATTAAATAAACCGTTAGCTAGACTTTTAGACATTTCACTACAAACTGGTATGGCGCAAAATAAGTGGCAAATGGCATATGGGATACCTATCTACAAATGAGGAGATAGGTGATGAGCTTCGAAATATAGACCAATTAGCCAAACATTCATTGTGGAAAAATTTATGGAAATAGTAACTGACGAAACTATTCAAAATCACATTGAAGCATATAAATTAATGTTGATAAATTAGACACATGTGCAACTCTTGGGTATCTTTATTGAGGAAACGTTTGGACTGATGAAGCCACTGTGTGGCGAAAGGTTTCCTCAATAAAGATACCCAAGAGTTGCACATGTGTCTAATTTATCAACATGTCGGTTCTCTGAACCATTCATCTACAAATATAAATTAATCAATGAATATCAGCACGGTTTTACAAAGGGGCGTATTATGAAGTACTGTAAAAAAAATATTTATGTAAAACAACGCTCCATATATACTGTCATTTTCCGTGTAACATAGTTCCGGGATGGAACTGAAAGCGAAGGCGTTTTATTCCTGCCAGTCAAGCAGTGGCCAGGACAGGAGCAGATGAAAGGTGTGTTTAGTTCACTTCGAGTCGGGTGGTGAAGTCATCATGGTTGGCCGGTAGTTTGAGTAGGTAATTTTCGTAAGTTTTTTTTAGTGTATACCATAGGTGTTTGTGTTAAAGTGATCTTATGTTTATTTCTAAAGCCCTAGTATACAGGGGCCTGTTTTTTTTACGAGAGTACTGTATGGTGTTTTGCCTGCTGGTAACTAGTCTACCAGACAGAAGTGAAGAGGAGTATGTCATGGAGCCTCCCTGTTCATAAATGTTCATTTATTTTGGTTAACTCATTAGTAGTAGTGTCCTAGTGAGTTAATGTGAACTGGAGTGTAGTTTTTTTTTTTTTTTTTTTAGTAGATTGTAATAATAAATATTGTTTAACATGTTAGACCATGCTGGCCGAAGGTTTCCTCTGTATTTCAACGTAATTTTATAACCCCTAGACAGCAGGAACATTTAATTTACGACGTCAAAGTCGTAACAGGGCATTTCTGCCTTACTAATTTCATAATTTTTTCTTTAGGGCTTCTTGAGATTTTTGAGATGGTAGATGAAAAAAATAGTATGATATTGTACTTTTGGAATTCATTAAGTTCCTTGATAGAGTTGCACACCGGAAATACTTTAAATGTAAGTCCTGTTTAAATGGGTATGTTTCATTAACCTCTTGAGCCATGTACATAGGGTCCTTTTGAGGTAATTAAATTGCATGATATAAATATTAACTATATGTTTTCCCTTGAGTATCAAACTCATGATAGGGTTCCTACTGTACAGTTTTCAAGCCGAGCTACCCTGAGAGCCAACACTTAGCAGAAAAAATACTTCGTATTAACTATCCTGTGTTATACCCATTGGGGATTTCCTCTAACCCAAATTCTCTCTCTCTTCTGCTGTAACTTTACTACTTTCGCCTGTTGCTGTTAACAGAGCAGGTGAACAGGTAGTATTAGGTGGTATCAGGTAGTATCAGCACATTCTTAATTGAGAGAATAGAACCGAACCTTTCTTTTCTCTCAAATTTTATTTATTTCCACTTTTTATTTTCATCCTCTCTCTCTCTCTCTCTCTTTTACACACACACACACACACACACACACACACACACACACACACACACACACACTATATATATATAAATACACATTTTTTTTCATCAAGTCGGCCGTCTCCCACCGAGGCAGGATTACCCAAAAAGAAAGAAAATCCCCAAAAAGAAAATACTTTCAACATCATTCAACACTTTCACTTCACTCACACATAATCACTGTTTTTACAGAGGTGCTCAGAATACAACAGTTTAAAATTATATACGTATAAAAATACACAATATATCCCTCCAAACTGCCAATATCCCAAACCCCTCCTTTAAAGTGCAGGCATTGTACTTCCCATTTCCAGGGCACAAGTCCGGTTATACAAAATACCCGGTTTCCCTGAATCCCTTCACTAAATATTACCCTGCTCACACTCCAACAGCTCGTCAGGTCCCAAATACCATTTGTCTCCATTCACTCCTAACACGCTCACGCACGCTTGCTGGAAGCCCAAACTCCTCGCCCACAACACCTCCTTTACCCCCTCCCTCCAACCTTTTCGAGGACGACCCCTACCCCGCCTTCCTTCCCCTACAGATTTATACGCTCTCCATGTCATTCTACTTTGATCCATTCTCTCTAAATGACCAAACCACCTCAACAACCCCTCTTCAGCCCTCTGACTAATACTTTTATTAACTCCACACCTTCTCCTAATTTCCACACTTTGAATTTTCTGCATAATATTTACACCACACATTGCCCTTAGACTGGGCATCTCCACTGCCTCCAACCGCCTCCTCGCTGCAGCATTTACAACCCAAGTTTCACACCCATATAAGAGTATCGGTACTACTATACTTTCATGCATTCCCTTCTTTGCCTCCACAGATAACAATTTTTGCCTCCACATATACCTCAATGCACTACTCATCTTTTTTCCTTCATCAATTCTATGATTAACCTCATCCTTCATAAATCCATTAGCTGACACATCAACTCCCAAGTACCTGAAAACATTCACTTCTTCCATACTCCTCCTCCCCAATTTAACATCCAATTTTTCTTTATCTAAATCATATGTTCACTTTCAACTTTCTACCATTACACACACTCCCAAATTCGTCCACTAACCTCTGCAATTTTTCTTTAGAATCTCCCATAAGCACAGTATCATCAGCAAAAAGTAACTGTGTCACTTACCATTTTGTATTTAATTTCCCATAATTTAATCCCGCCCCTCTCCCGAACACCCTAGCATTTACTTCTCTTACAAATCCATCCGTAAATATATTAAACAACCATGGTGACATTACACATCCCTGTCTAAGACCTACTTTTACCGAGAAGTAGTCTCCCTCTCTTCTACACACCCTAACCTGAGCCTCATTATCCTCATAAAAACTCTTTACAGCATTTAGTAACTTACCACCTTTTCCATATACTTGCAACATCTGCAACATTGCTTCCCTATCCACTATCATATGCCTTTTCTAAATCCATAAATGCAATAAAAACTTCCCTACCTTCATCTAAATACTGCTCACATATATGCTTCAATGTAAACACTTGATCTACACATCCCCTACCCACTCTAAAACCTCCTTGCTCATCCGTAATCTTACATTCTGTCTTACCTCTAATTCTTTCAACAATAACCCTTCCGTACACTTTTCCTGGTATACTCAGTAAACTTATTCCTCTATAATTTTTACAATCTCTTTTGTCCCCCTTCCCTTTATATAAAGGGACTATACATGCTCTCTGCCAATCCCTAGGTACCTTCCCCTCTTTCATACATTTATTAAACAAAAATACCAACCACTCAAACACTATATCCCCCCCTGCTTTTAACATTTCTGTCATGATCTCGTCAGTTCCAGCTGCTTTACCCCCTTTCATTCTACGTAATGCCTCACGCACCTCTCCCACGCTCACATCCTTCTTCACTCCTAAAAGATGGTATACCTCCCTGGCCAGTGCATGAAATTACCGCCTCCCTTTCTTCGTCGATATTTAAAAGTTCCTCAAAATTTTCTCGCCATCTACCCAAAACCTCCATCTCCCCATCTACTAACTCCCCTACTCTATTTTTAACTAACAAATCCATACTTTCCCTAGGTTTTCTTAACTTGTTTAACTCACTCCAAAATTGTTTATTTTCATAAAAATTTCTTGACAGTGGCTCTCCCACTCTATATTCCGCTCTCCATTTGCACTCTCTCACCACTCTCTTCACATTTCTTTTACTCTCCATATACTCTACTCTTCTTATAACACTTCTGTTTTGTAAAAACCTCTCATAAGCTACCTTTTTCTCTTTTATCACACCCTTTACTTCATCATTCCACCAATCACTCCTTTTTCCTCCTTCACCCACCCTCCTATAACCACAAACTTCTGCCCCATATTCTAATACTGCATTTTTAAAAGTATTCCAACCCTCTTCAACCCCCCCCCCCCCTACTCATACTTGCACCAGCCCACCTTTCTGCCAATAGTTGCTTATATCTCACCCGAACTTCCTCCTCCCTTAGTTTATACACTTTCACCTCCCTCTTACTTGCTGTTGCCATTTCCCTCTTATCCCATCTACCTCTTACTCTAACTGTAGCTACAACTAGAATTAATATATATGACTCACGAAATCGTAATAACACGATTGCAAACAAACCATACCCCGGCCGGGGATAGAACCCGCGATCGGAGAGTCTCAAAACTCCAGACTGTCGTGTTAGCCACTGGACCAGCTAGCCACAATAAGATTCGTCCAACTAGGTATATTTCTACACCATAGGAAGGTTAACATAGGCACCACTGTGACCACAAATGCAAGTTTTTACAGACGAATCTCCAGCTAGCGTGGCCGTGACAAACTCTAGCTCAAGTCCCCTCAAAGCCTATGGTGTAGAAATATACCTAGTTGGACGAATCTTATTGTGGCTAGCTGGTCCAGTGGCTAACACGACGGTCTGGAGTTTTGAGACTCTGATCGCGGGTTCTATCCCCGCCCGTGGTATGGTTTATTAATATATATATATATATATATATATATATATATATATATATATATATATATATATATATATATATATATATATATAATTTATTTTAGTCCACTCCTGATATCCGCCTGTGAGAATATAGACAATATTGCAATTGGTAATCAGTCGACCCAAATGTGGGACGGATGGGGGGGGTCTGGTAACTTTGTTTCATGACAGACTCTTTCGGTACATTTTATTTTCGCTCGACTTTCACCATGATTCAGGCTTCACCTACATTGCGTCGATTTTCAAATCGCTCGCACATTAAGAGGACAGACTATCTCCTGATCCCCGACTAAATTACCTCTACCTGTAAGCGACAGAGCTGACCCCCTGTTACTGCTACCACTTCCTCTTACACTCAGAAACAACTTGCTCGCCATTCTCTCGCCTTACAATCTGTATTTATTGGTAGCTAATGGACAAAATTATTTTCTTTTAAACTTACGAAACCTACGGACTATCTTTCCGACCGATGGTGAACTAACGTACACACAAACTCACATAAGACTAGTCCCGGTGCTAAGGAGTACGTCTTACGAGTAGAGGTTAAGAGAACTCGGCCTGACGACACTGTAGGTCAGGAGGGATAGGTAAGACATGATAACAACGTAAAAAATGATGAGAGGAATTGACAAGGTGTAAAGGGACAAAGTTTCAGAGATGAGACGAAAGGAACAAGAGAACACACCTGGAGGGTAATAGTTCAGATGAGTCAATGGAATATTAGGAAGTATTTCTATAGCCTTCGAAGTGCCAGAAGTGGAACAATTTGGAGAGCGAAGCAGTGGAAGCAGAATATGTACACAGATTTAAGATGAGGTATGAGAATACAAGCAGACAAGGATCAGCAAGGGGATCTGGACAGGCTGCAGGCCTGGTCCGACAAATTACTCGTGTCGTTTAATCCCACCAAGCGCAAAGTCATAAAGATTTGGGAAGGCAAAAGAATACCGCAGACGGAGTATAGGCTACGGGGTCAAAGGCTGCAAATCTCAAGTAAAAGAATCTTGGGGTCCGCATCATACTGAGTACATCCCCTGAGTCGTACATCAAACCAAATAACTGCTGCAGTATATGGGCGCATGGAGTTTTAATATTTAAGTGAAGAGTCATTCAGGACACTACACCATGTACTCAAGCTCATACTGGAGTGTGCGGCACAAGTATGGAACCCACACCTGGTCAAACAAGCCTGGAAATAACAGGAAGTGCAAAAATTTGCAACAAGACTAGTTCCGAAGCTCAGGGACTAGGAAAGGTTAACGGAAGTCAGCTTAATGATACTGGAGGAGAGGAAGGATAAGGAAGATATGATAATGACATAGAGAATATTGAGAGAAATTTACATGGTGGACAGGGCCAGAATATTTCAGAGATGGGACACAGTAACAAGGGAAAACAGTTGGAAGTAAAATAATCTCAGATAAGTCACAGGGATGTTAGAAAGTATTTCTTCAGCGTTAGAGTTGTCATTAAATGGAATAATCTGGAGAACGAAGTAGTGGAGGCAGGATTTATACTAAGATTTAAGAAGAGGCTCTGGCTTCACACGGCGAGCGTCTGGGTTCGATTCATAGCGAGGGTAGAAACATAGGGCGTGTTTCTTTACACCGGTTGTCTATTTTCACCCATCAGTAAAATGGGTACCTGGGAGTTAGTTAACTGGTGTAGATCGTACACTGGGACAAAACTGACTTAATTAGCCCGAAATGCTCTGCATAACAAGCGGTTTTCTATATAGTACTATGTCACTGATGTCAGCTAGGACTGTATACCTTTTACATGTACTTATAGTAAATAAAGATAATTATTATTATTATTATTATTATTATTATTATAAAGCTGTTGAACAGGGAGAGAGTGGACCTAGTAGGGACTAGCGAAGAGGAGGGGTGAGGGGTATTGTATCGACCCCTGCAATCACATATAGGTGAGTACAGACATGCACAGACAGTACACAACAGGTAAAGTGTTAATTGGTAAATTCCTTCAGCCACTGGTAACTAACACTCACAATACACAACAGATCAAGTGTCTATCGATAAGCTCCTTTAACAACTGGCAACTAACGCACACTCCATACACATATCTTGCCCCACTCACCACTAATTAGCAAATATAATAATTATAACCCATGTTAAAATATAATTGGCTAGTGTTACAGACTAATTAACAACAGATTATCCATTTATACACCTGATTTTACACCTAATTATGCTTACAATATGAAATATAATTTAGGCTTTAGAATGATCTTAACACTGGAGGATCAAAGGGGAGTAACTGCGTCATACTACTATGAGTGTCATGGGAATATACTGTGTTAAAACGTAACTGCTTGGGTTAATTTACTGTGTTTTTGTTGAGACGAGCTGGGCATGTTAAGTGATATTTAACTGGTGGTAATGGAAGCTAATAATGCGTTATTAGTGCTGTTGTGGTGGTTGGCGTTTATGGTGGTGGTGTGATTGAGCTGGAGGGTGTTAGTCATGGTGGGTGTTAGTCATAGTGGGTGTTGATCGTGGTGGGTGTTGATCGTGGTGGGTGTTGGTCGTGGTGGGTGTTGATCGTGGTGGGTGTTGATCGTGGTGGGTGTTGATCGTGGTGGGTGTTGATCGTGGTGGGTGTTGATCGTGGTGGGTGTTGATCGTGGTGGGTGTTGATCGTGGTGGGTGTTGATCGTGGTGGGTGTTGATCGTGGTGGGTGTTGATCGTGGTGGGTGTTGATCGTGGTGGGTGTTGATCGTGGTGGGTGTTGATCGTGGTGGGTGTTGATCGTGGTGGGTGTTGATCGTGGTGGGTGTTGATCATGGTGGGTGTTGATCATGGTGGGTGTTGATCATGGTGGGTGTTGATCATGGTGGGTGTTGATCATGGTGGGTGTTGATCATGGTGGGTGTTGATCGTGGTGGGTGTTGATCGTGGTGGGTGTTGATCATGGTGGGTGTTAATGGTAACGGTGTGTCGGATACGAAGGCCAGGTTTAACACAGCATTCCAAACAAGGGAAGTCATACTGATGTTACTAACCAGTTTAAGTGTTACATATAATGTATAAATGAGACACTTGTGCAACATTTGAGCATCTTTAAACTGGAAAAGTTTCGTCAGCCAGTGACTTCTTCAGTCCAATGCGGAGAAGGTTGAAGATGACAAAGTTGTAGCTAATCAGTCCCTCAGCCTGGAGTCGATGTATTCAGTCCATCAGTCTTGATAAAATTGCAGCACATTCCCGGACTTAGGGTTTATATACTGATGACAGACGAGGTGGAGCAGTAGTATGCGGAGTCATCAGTGTACAAAACCACTAGTGGAAGTAGGTCGAGGCTATAGGTTAGACAACTGTGAAGAAATCCCTTCGTCAAGGTCCTATAGACTCGACCCCCCCCCCCCTCAAGGAAGGTTCCTTGACGCTGGTGAGGGGATCTTGATCTAGGGAATTGGATCTGTACTCAAGTTCCCAGAATAAAGTCTGAATGCCTTCCACATTTCCCCCTCCCTCCCACAGGCGCTGTATAATAATTAATATACATTTAACGTACTTCCACTAGCGGTTTTGTCCACTCTACCTACCACTGCTACATACCTGCCATCAGAACATAAGTCTCATCTCCGCATATATCCCGCACTTTTATCAAAATTGATGGAGTGAACACATCACCTCCAGGCTGAAGGACTGATTACTTCAAATTCCTCATTGTCTTCCACCTTCTTCGTATTGGACTGAAGATGCCACTGACTGATGAAACTTGACCAGAATAAAGATATCCATATATTGGAAAAGTGTCTTATTTATTCATTATATATGACTTGATAAGTAACATAATCATAACTTTTCTTGTTAAGCAAAAATAAGGGTTATAAACTCTGTTTATAACCCTTATTTTTGCTTAACAAGCAAAGTTATGTTACTTACCAAGTCATATATAACGAATAAATAAGTAACATAATTATAACTTTTCTTGTTAAGCAAAAATAAGGGTTATAAATAGGGTTTATTACCCTTATTTTTGCTTAACGTGTATTATAACCCCCTCACGATACAAACGTAACTGATTTAACCTCTGTGTACCACAGTGGGACCGTAACTAATGTACGACGCTCAAGAATATGCTCTACTCCTCCGGTAATGTGGAATATAAAGTAGTATGAATGCAATACATAGATTTTTATTTGTTCATTATTATTTATCAAGAATATATACGACAGTTAGTCGTAAATAATTTATCTGGTTTGTAAACAGAAAAACGAGACTTTTGATTTCTATTAAACATATTTTTCTCTCTTGAGTACGCTAACGTGGGAATGTTTCACTACACAGCGTGCAAGAACGACGACATTAAATCTCACGAAGGAAGAAAACAGGAGAAGAAAAAACGTAAGACGCTTTAATGAATAATATAGCAGGCAAGAATGGCTGCCACCACCCTGCCAGGCGTACGATTTTGTTTTGGTGTTGATGACACCCATCACATAGCACCTGACACCCATCACATAGCAAGTACAACTCATCACATTGCTGCTACCCCCGTCGTACAGCACCTGCAACCAATCAAATAACCCATACTACCCACCATATAGCCCGTATAACGTATCACATTGTGAACTGCACCTCACCTTCCGACAGTATATAAGTCTCCATACTGCTACTTAAACTATACACGGTTGTGATGAATGGTTTTGATGAATGGTTGAATAAGTGTCTCAATTATACACAGTTCCAGACTATGGAGCAAAAACTCTTCTCCAGGCTGAGGGACTGACCACCTCAAGACTACGTCTTAAAAGGTGATGAACTGATCACATCATCTTCACATCTCTGCTTGTTCTGCTAAGTCTTCTGTACTCGACTGAAGAAGTCTACTGAAGATACATAACTGTTGCTTATGTGGCTTACTTATCAACCTGTCGGTGCTGTTTTACCATTTTCATATTCACATCACATAGTGCCTACCACCATCACATAGTGCCTACCACCATCACATAGTGCCTACCATCACATAGTGCCTACCACCATCACATAGTGCCTACCACCATCACATAGTGCCTACCACCATCACATAGTGCCTACCACCATCACATAGTGCCTACCACCATCACATAGTGCCTACCACCATCACATAGTGCCTACCATCACATAGTGCCTACCACCATCACATAGTGCCTACTACCATCACATAGTGCCTACCATCACATAGAGCCTACCATCACATAGTGCCTACCATCTATCACCCATCAACAGCACCTATCACCCATAACAGTGCCTACTATTCTTCACAAATGCCCTAAAACCCATGACATAACGCCTGCCGCCCATGGTATAGGGGCTCTTTCAAACCCTCAAAGGGTATTTAAAAGGATCGTTTCTTCTTATGAAAAGAATACATAGAATAATAAATTGTAAATAGAAGAAAATAAACAGTTTTAATGAAAATAAGAAAGGAGGAACACTGCAGTACGCCTGTTGGCCCATGCTGGGCAGGTTCTTCACAAATCCAGAATATTTGCCCAACCCATTTACATTGCTACCCAAGCAATATGCTTTTATAAATTAATTTACTCATGTGCAAGTCCCACTCAAATAAAACCCCTCTCACTCGTGTATTTATTCAACCTAAACTTGAAACTACCCAAGGTTTTAGCTTCTATAATCACTGGGCAGACTTTCACTCGTCAACTACCCTGCTTCCAAACCTGTGCTTTCCTATATCCTTCCTAAATATATTATTATAATCAAAAAAGAAGCGCTAAGCCACAAGGCCTATACAGCGCTGCAGGGTAGGGAAGGAAGCAAGGGAATTGGATGGCAGAAGGGAGGGGGGATGATCAGCAGGTTACAGAAAACAGCGGGGCAGGGGATAGTACGGGGGCAGAGGGTAGCAAGAGATTGAAGTAGAAAGGGCTGAAAGTATCAGAATTTGTGAAGTAAGTCAGTCGTTGTCAAAAAGTCAATGAGAGAGTCCGGATGAAAGGTGGGTCCATCAGCGAGAAGGGAAGGTAAAGAGAGAGCAGCGGGGCGAAGACGACGACAGAGGTAAATTCTGCGTGCTCGTTGATAAAGTGGGCAGTCCAACAGAATGTGGCTGACTGATAATGGAGCTTGGCAATTCTCACAGAGAGGAGCAAGACGCCTCTCCATGAGATATCCATGAGTAAGACGAGTATGGCCAATGCAAAGACGGGAGAGAGTAGTCTCCCAACCTCGACACTGGTGATAAGAAGACGGCCAGTAACCTATACTCGGTTTAATAGACTGAAGTTTGTTGCCGAGCATAGTAGACCAACGTTGTTGCCAACGGGTGTGAAGGTGGGAAGATATTACAGCAAAATAGTCCGTACATGGAATACCTCTATAAGAAACTGGTAGGTCATGTACTGCTGACCGCGCAGCAGTGTCTGCCTGTTCATTGCCCTGTACGTCAACATGACCAGGGACCCAACAAAAAACAATATCTTTATGCTTGGTAAAGATGCGGCGTAGCCAAAGTTGGATACGGAGGACTAAGGGGTGAGGTGTATCAAATTTTTGTATAGCCTGTAAAGCACTAAGGGAGTCTGAGACAACCACAAATGATGACACAGGCATAGATGCAATACGGATAAGTGCTGTAAGGATGGCATATAATTCAGCAGTAAAAATACTAGCCGAAGATAGTAAATGCCCTTGTACGACGCTGTCCGGAAACACTGCTGCGAATCCTACGCCGTCAGAAGACTTAGAGCCATCTGTGTACACAGCAATGGCATGAGAATGAGAGTGAAAGTGGTCAAGAAAAAGAGAGCGGGAAGCGACCGTAGACAGTTGGGCTTTCGAGCAAGGGAGGGAGAAAGAACAGACTCGAACAGCTGGAACTTCCCAGGGGGGTAGGGAAAAGTGAGATGCTACATGTACATAGAAGGTGGTAGTTGAAGAGAAGACAAGAGCGAATGAAGGCGAAGAGAGAAGGGACGGAGTAAGCAGGGGCGGCGAACAAATAAAGAATGTCTACTAATATCAGTGACCATTCTATAAATGGAAGGATTGCGGAGATCATGAGAGCATACATAGTAGCGCAGGCAATGGGCATCACGGCGATCGGATAAGGATGGAACGTTCGCTTCTGCATAGAGGCTTTCGACAGGGGAAGAGCGAAAAGCACCAAGGCATAAACGTAATCCTTGGTGATGAATGGGGTTAAAGCTAGAGAGAGTAGCAGGAGATGCCGCTGAATAGATCTGGTCACCATAATCAAGTTTCGATAAAATAAGGGTGGAATGTAGGTGAAGGAGGGTTCGACGATCAGCTCCCCACGAAAGATGAGCAAGGGTTTTAAGAAGGTTCAGCCGGCTGTGACAAGTTGCCATCAGAGAGGTAATGTGAGGTTTCCAGGATAACCTATGATCAAAGAGGAGGCCCAGAAACTTGACTGTATCACGTTCAGGGATACGGGAGCCATAGAGGTACAAAGGATGATCGGAGATGACAGAGCGTCTAGTGAAAGTGATTTGGTAGGTTTTAGTGCTGGAAAATTTAAACCCATGTGTGGTGGCCCAATTGGAAACACGGTCGACTGCATGTTGGAGAGAAACTGTAAGGAGGTGACAGTCAGCGCCTGCACAGGCAATAGCAAAGTCATCAACATAGAGTGATGACCAAATATTTGATGGAAGACTAGAGGCCAAATCATTAATAGCAAGGAGAAAAAGTGTTGTGCTCAGAACACATCCCTGGGGGACACCTTCAGCTTGGATAAAGTCCGAGGTGAGCACATTATTAACCCGAACACGGAAATGCCTGTCAGTTAAAAAGTTCTTAAGGAAGGATGGTAGATTGCCTCGAAGGCCTAAGGAGTGGACTTGGGCTAAAATATTATACCTCCAAGTTGTGTCATATGCCTTCTCAAGGTCAAAAAATATGGCAATAACTGAGTGGTTATTCGCAAAGGCATTACGAACATACGTATCCAAGCGCAGTAAGGGGTCTATGGTAGAACGTCCCTTACGAAAGCCATATTGACGAGTGGAGAGACTGTTGTGTGTCTCTAAATACCACACTAAACGTCTATTTACTAGACGTTCCATTACTTTGCAAACTGCACTGGTAAGAGCAATGGGACGATAGTGGGAGGTTTCATGTCCCGTAGTGCCTGGTTTGCGGAAAGGGAGAACAATGGCGGATTTCCACAGCTGTGGAAGAACTCCTTGTGACCAAATAAGATTGTAAAGGCGTAATAGGACTGCAAGGGCTGACTGATGTAAATGTTGTAGCATACGAATATGAATGTCGTCGGGCCCAGCTGCCGATGATCGACAAGCTGAGAGTGTTGCCTCCAGTTCTTGAAGTGTAAAAGGCACATTATACTGTTCTTCTCTGAGAGAAGAAAAGTCCAAGGGTGCTAACTCTCTGGCAGACTTTGAGGAAAGAAATGAGGGGCATAGATGGAGTCCCTGAGAAATACGGACCAGATGATTGCCAATTTCATTGGCAACATCTAGTGGGTTTGCTATATCAACACCGGCAACCCGCAGAACAGGAGCCGGGTCAGGAGAATATTTACCACTCAGTTTTCGTACTTTTTTCCAGACTGCACTCATAGAGGAAGCAGAGGTGATGGTGGAGACATAATCTCGCCAGCAAGTGCGTTTAGCGTCACGGATGACACGGCGAGCGATCGCACGCTTCTGTTTAAAATCAAGGAGTCGCTCTGTGGTTCTATTGTACCAGTACCTGCCCCATGCAGCGCGTTTCAAACGTACTGCACGAGCACAAGCAGGAGACCACCAAGGCACGCATTTCTGAGAATGCCTGCCCGAAGTTTGGGGTATAGAATGAGAAGCTGCGGTGAAAACGGAGGACGAGAAGAGGTGTAAAAGCTCATCGATGGAGGACGAAGAAGGAACCTCTTTAAAAACAGTTAGGTGTGAGTAAAGGTTCCAATTTGCCCGATTAAATTGCCAGCGTAGGGTGCGAAGAGGTGGCGAATATGAAGGGGAAGTAAGAATGATTGGGAAATGATCACTGTCATGTAAGTCCGGGAGAACAGACCAAGTGAAGTCTAATGCGGCGGAGGAAGAGCAGATTGAGAGATCGATGCAAGAGAGAGTATGAGTCCGAGGATCAAAATGGGTGTGAGTACCTGTATTTAAAACATGGAGGGGGTGGGTGGCAAGAAAAGCCTCTAACTGAATTCCACGGGAATCACAGTGAGACCCCCCCCCAGAGGAAATGGTGGGCATTAAAATCACCAAGTAACAGAATCGGTGGCGGTAATGACGAAACAAGGAAGGCAAAATCTGGAATAGATAATGCCCGAGAAGGAGAGAGATATAAAGAACAGAGCGTATACCACCTATGTAAGTGGATACGGGCTGCTGTGTAATGCAGAGAAGTATGAACAAATAGCTGATGGTACGGAATATCAGTGCGGAGAAGAAGAGCACTTTCATTAAAGGTCCCATCAGGAAAAGGATCTGAAGAATACAATAAATTATAGCCTGAGATGTGAGAAATAACAGCAGAGTGTAATTTTGGTTCCTGTAAGCAAACACCAACAGGGGCAAACTGGGAGAGTAACATCTGAAGCTCACCCCGATTACCCCTGAGGCCGCGTATATTCCACTGTAAATAGGCCATGATTGGCAATGATAAAGATACTTGAAATCCGCAGGTAAGGGTTCCTACGGACTAGAAGGGTTAGAAAAGTCCACGTGCGGAGGCAGTGGAAAATGTTCAAGCAGCGAAGGAACGGTGCGCTGTGAAGAAAGGAGTTGCGCAGATGGAGCAGAGGAGAGAGAAAGAGCGGAAGGTGGATCAGTGTCCTTTGATGGTTTGGTCTCTGCAATATATTCAGAGATTGCTTCAAGTGTTCCGGAATTCAGAGATGTCGTATGGGAGACAATATTGGGAATGGTAGGGGGAGGATGAGTAAAGATTGGAACTGTATTGGACTGTACCAAGGTAGGGGGGGGGGCGAAAGGGTGGAGGGAACTGGAGAAGCGTGGCAGGGGACAGAGGAGGCAGGAACCTGGGAGGTGGCAGAAGAGGAAGAAACTTGGGAGGGAACAGGGGAGGAAGGTACATTACGAGGAGGAGGGTGAACCTCTGCACTTGTAACTGAGCCAGTGAGAGGGGAAGAACTAGGGACAGAGACAGGGAGGGTAAAATGAGGAGGTGGAAGATGGGTAGGAGGTGTTACCGGACCTTTTTTTGACTTTTGAGAAGTAGAGGGACGATTGGGAGGAGGTGTCGTACGAGGTCTCGTCGATACTGAGGCTTGTGAGAGAGAACTCGAAGAAGCGAGATTAGACTGAGGCGTTGAAGTAGGGACGTCTGAGCTGAGGACAGCAAAAGGATTAGATGCAGGAGTGATTATGGGAGAGGTAACCACAGAGGTGGGTGTAGAAGATGGGATACCAGAAGTGGGGGGACGTTTTGAAACACGAGAATAAGAAACACGTGGGAGTCTCCCTTGGAGGCGGAGATGAGAAACTGCCATGGCATAAGGGAGACCTTCTGTCTCTTTGAGGTAACGGATTTCCCGTTCGTTTAAATAGACCTGACAACGGCGAGAGTACGAAGCGTGAGCCTCATGACAGTTAAGGCAAGAGGGAGATCGATTGCAAGACGTATTAGAATGGTCATCGGCACCACAGACTGGGCATTCGGCGATAGATCTGCAATATTTCGCTGGATGGCCAAATCGCCAGCAATTTCTACACTGTTGTGGTGTAGGGATCACCTTTCGAACTTGTAACCGATGTCCTGCTATATAAACTGAGGATGGGAGTTCTCGGCTGTCAAAAGTTAAACGAGCCACATTGCTAGGGTATCGTCTCCGCCCACGGGCAGGAAGAACGTAAGTGTCTACCTTGAGGATTGGGAGATCTTGGAGTTCCAGCTGTTCTAGAATGTCAGTGCCACATGTCTGGAAATTTCGTTGAACTATGGTATGGGGCAGAATGACGGTACCACTACAAGAATTGAGGGAATGATGTTTTTCAAGAGTGACAGGAACAGTATCGATATGGGAAAGACGAGAGAGCTCATGAGCCTGGGTAGCATTCTGTACGGTAATGATGCGCGTACCGCTCTTAAGAGCATGAAAAGAAATATCTTTACCAACATGGCGTAGGAGTGCCTTGCCAATACTATGGTCAGAAAGATAGGCAGTAGAGGAAGTTGGTCGTAAAGTGAAGAATTTAGTCCACTGTTCAGTCTGAAACTGAGCGTGGAAAGGTAGTGAAGGACGTGTCGATCGTTTCTGAGAAGAACGAGAAGGTGGAGAAGTATCATCAGCAGGTAATTGTCGTTGGCGTTTAGGCGTGGGACCAGAGTTGGTCCGACGTGGAACGGGTCGGCGATTTGAAAATTGCCGCACCGTACCGTACTCAGTGGTCAGTCGTCACGTGAGGTCACAGACCCTGAGCTGCCTTGGGGATTAGTGTGGACGGTTACAAAGCATGGCTTGCTTCTGCAGTGTTTTAAAAATTGAGGTTGGAGAGTTGAAGGAGGAGGTCTTGCTTCTCCAGGAGGAGATTAGGAGGCTGAAGGTCCACCTCAATGGGTCTGGGAGAGAGTGTGAGGTGGCTGAAGTTGTGGGGAATGAGGCTTCTAGCAGCGAGGTGCAGTCTGTCTCTCGCTGTGAGGAGGCTGTAGTTGGGGAGGCAGCAACGGCTACCAGCAGTGAGGTGCAGCCCAGCACCTGCTACAAGTGGCGAGTAGTTCACAGTAATGGAAGGCGCATCAGAGTAAGGAAAGTTAAGAGTGAAGATCTGAAGGTAGGAAATCGCTTCTCTGTTCTTCAGGATGAATGTACTTCAGTGGCCAGTGAAGGTAAGGGTACTACTGCCCCTGCTAATGGAGGTAAGCGCATTCTTGTGGTTGGTGACTCTCAGGTAAGATACATTGACCGTGCTTTTTGTAATAGGAATAAGAAGATGAGAGATAGAGTGTGCTTCCCTGGAGCTGGTGTTGGGGACATTGTCAACAGGCTGGATAATATCATGTCAGGTAATGGGAGCAAGCCCATTATCTGTCTCAGTGCTGGTGGAAATGATATTGGGAAGGGTAGGAGAGAAGAGCTGCTAGATAAGTACAGGTCAGCTATAGATTTCATTAAGTCTAAGGGAGGGATCCCAATCATATGTAGCATCTTGCCTAGAAGGGGAGTAGGAAATGAATGGTTGTCTAGGGCAATTGGTGTAAATTGCTGGCTAGACAGATACTGCAAGGAACTTGCAATCCCATTCATTGACAACTGGAACAACTTTTATGGCAAACATGATATGTATGCAAGGGATGGGGTACATCTCTCTGGGGCTGGGGTGGTAGCACTTGCAGACTCGATTGAGAAGGCCATTGGTGAAATGCCTATGATTTTAAACTGATGGAAGATAGAGGTATGGGTGTGTGTGGGAAACAAGCAGGTTGCAACACTTGGGTTGGAAACAGTAAATGTATAAAAGGCATTCAGCATGAAGTTATAAATAAAGACAATAGATCAGGTCAGCAAACAAAGGGGGACAGCAGAGGGCAGCAAGGGACTAGCTCCCTTAAGGTTTACTATACTAATAGCAGGAGTGTAAGAAATAAGGTAGATGAGCTAAGATTAATTGCAAGTGCAGGAGACATAGATATTATTGCTATAACAGAGACCTGGCTCAATCTGAAAGATAGAGAGATGCCCTCTGAATGTCACATACAAGGCTATAAATTATTCCACACTGACAGGGTCAACAAGAAAGGTGGTGGAGTAGCGATGTATGTCAGAGACAATTTAAATTGTTGTGTTAGACAAGATATTAAATTAGAAGCGTCAGCCACTGAATCTGTTTGGTTACAGCTTCTCGAGGGCCGAGAAAAACTAATTTTGGGTGTGATTTACAGGGCCCCAAATCTTGATAGGGAGTGCAGTAAACTTCTATGGGACGAAATTCGTAAGGCATCTACATACGAAAATGTTGTGCTAATGGGAGATTTCAACTATAGACGGATTGACTGGAGCAATTTGACAGGAAATTTAGAGTCAGGTGACTTTCTTGATACGATCCAGAATTGTTTTTTAAAACAGTTTGTGACAGAGCCAACTAGGGGAAATAACCTCCTTGACTTGGTTCTTGCCAGTAGGGAAACACTAATTAATAATCTTGAGGTTAATGATGAGCTTGGGGAAAGTGATCACAAATCACTCAGTTTTAATATATCATGGAATTCCCCTAATAATGGCAATCAAGTCTCCGTCCCTGACTTTCGCTTGGCTGATTTCATAGGACTGAAAAATTACTTAGGTGGGCTGAACTGGAATGACCTGACTAAGGGTCAGGTAGGTGGTGATGGTTGCCGATATGATGCTTTCCAGGGCATAGTTCTAGCTGCTCAGTCAAATTATGTTCCAAATAGGGAAATCAGATCAAACAAAAATGATCCTAAATGGATGAACAATAGATTAAAATATCTGATTGGTCAAAAGAGAGGCATATATAGGCAAATCAAAAGAGGAGAGGGGCAATTGAGAAATCGATATATTCAGTTAAAGAGAGAAATGAAAAAGGGAATTAGAAAAGCAAAAAGAGATTATGAGGTTAAAGTTGCAAGAGAATCGAAGACTAACCCAAAAGGATTCTTTCAGGTATACAGAAGTAAGATCAGGGACAAGATAGGCCCACTCAAAAGTTCCTCGGGTCAGCTCACTGACAGTGATAAGGAAATGTGTAGAATTTTTAACACATACTTCCTCTCAGTTTTTACACAGGAGGATACCAGCGATATTCCAGTAATGATAAATTATGTAGAACAGGACGATAATAAACTGTGTACTATTAGGGTCACAAGTGACATGGTCCTTAGGCAAATAGATAAATTAAAACCTAACAAATCCCCAGGCCCTGATGAACTGTATGTAAGGGTTCTAAAGGAATGTAAAGAGGAGCTTAGCACACCTTTGGCTAATCTTTTCAACATATCACTACAAACTGGCATGGTGCCAGATAAGTGGAAAATGGCAAATGTGATACCTATTTTCAAAACAGGTGACAGGTCCTTAGCTTCGAACTATAGACCAATAAGCCTAACCTCCATAGTGGGAAAATTTATGGAATCAATAATTGCCGAGGCAGTTCGTAGCCACCTTGAAAAGCATAAATTAATCAACGAATCTCAGCATGGTTTTACAAAGGGGCGTTCCTGCCTTACGAATTTATTAACTTTTTTCACTAAGGTATTTGAGGAGGTAGATCATGGTAATGAATATGATATTGTGTATATGGACTTCAGTAAGGCTTTTGACAGGGTCCCACATCAGAGACTATTGAGGAAAATTAAAGCACATGGAATAGGAGGAGAAATTTTTTCCTGGATAGAGGCATGGTTGACAAATAGGCAGCAGAGAGTTTGCATAAATGGGGTGAAATCAGAGTGGGGAAGTGTCACGAGCGGTGTTCCACAGGGTTCAGTGTTGGGCCCCCTGCTGTTCACAATCTACATAAACGACATAGATGAGGGCATAAAGAGCGACATCGGCAAGTTTGCCGATGACACCAAAATAGGCCGTCGAATTCATTCTGACGAGGACATTCGAGCACTCCAGGAAGATTTGAATAGACTGATGCAGTGGTCGGAGAAGTGGCAGATGCAGTTTAATATAGACAAATGCAAAGTTCTAAATGTTGGACAGGACAATAACCATGCCACATATAAACTAAATAATGTAGATCTTAATATTACGGATTGCGAAAAAGATTTAGGAGTTCTGGTTAGCAGTAATCTGAAACCAAGACAACAGTGCATAAGTGTTCGCAATAAAGCTAATAGAATCCTTGGCTTCATATCAAGAAGCATAAATAATAGGAGTCCTCAGGTTGTTCTTCAACTCTATACATCCTTGGTTAGGCCTCATTTAGATTATGCTGCACAGTTTTGGTCACCTTATTACAGAATGGATATAAATTCTCTGGAAAATGTACAAAGGAGGATGACAAAGTTGATCCCATGTATCAGAAACCTTCCCTATGAGGATAGACTAAGGGCCCTGAATCTGCACTCTCTAGAAAGACGTAGAATTAGGGGGGATATGATTGAGGTGTATAAATGGAAGACAGGAATAAATAAAGGGGATGTAAATAGTGTGCTGAAAATATCTAGCCTAGACAGGACTCGCAGCAATGGTTTTAAGTTGGAAAAATTCAGATTCAGGAAGGATATAGGAAAGTACTGGTTTGGTAATAGAGTTGTGGATGAGTGGAACAAACTCCCAAGTACCGTTATAGAGGCCAGAACGATGTGTAGCTTTAAAAATAGGTTGGATAAATACATGAGTGGATGTGGGTGGGTGTGAGTTAGACCTGATAGCTTGTGCTACCAGGTCGGTTGCCGTGTTCCTCCCTTAAGTCAATGTGACCTGACCTGACTAGGTTGGGTGCATTGGCTTAAGCCGGTAGGAGACTTGGACCTGCCTCGCATGGGCCAGTAGGCCTTCTGCAGTGTTCCTTCGTTCTTATGTTCTTATGTTCTTAGAGGGAGAGGCCGGAAGCATAGTCAGAGGAGAGCGAAGGTCCGATAAATCGAAGGAGTCAGTCGAGGCCTCAGTACCTGAAGCGGGTGAGGAAACAGCACCGGCAATAGGTACAGAGGCATAAGGAATGTCTGAAGAGTGGTCCAAAGACAAGGCGGGGTCAGAACGGGGTGCGGTATCCAGAAGCGGCCCGGGGGTACCAGGTTCATGGTCTAGGGCTGCCATGGTTAGGTTACTTCTTTCTTTTTGTTTTTAAGAAAAAAAAAGAAAGAAGAAAAGAAAATAAAAATAAAAAAAAGAAAAAAAAGGGGGGACTGGGGAGGGATAGGTCCTAGGAGGAATGAAAGGGCCAGAAATCTCCCTCCGCGCCCAAGAGGACCTCAGCACCGCAAGTAGCACAGATGCAGCATGGAACCCGTGCCATACCCTACCCATCATGCTAGTAAACTAACAATCCGGGATAGCAACCTCACATCTGCCGAGCTACCTCGGTGGACAAAAGAGAGGGTGGCCAGATATCCGCCACAAAGCATACCTCCTTCGGCCACCACCCCCGGAATCCGAAAGGTGGCTTCCAGAGATACACTCGTCGCCCGAAAGACACCCAAAGCTACTCCGGGATACCGGAGAGGGATCGGGACATCTCCAGGCGATCCAGATTCCACGGCAAACTACGCCACCGCTAAGAACCTCAACGGAATGGGATGGACCCCGGTATCCTTTCCTCTACCTAGGAACTAGCGCGCCTGTGGGAGAAATCCCAAAGGACAAAAAGAGGAAGGGCAAAAGGGAGGGGTGGGGAGGGGGAGGAGGACAGGAAAAAGGGCAGGATGGGGAGGATGGGCTCGGGGAGGGGAGATTGGGGGTAATTAGGTTCGGTCTGAGGAAGAAGACCGATGGGTCTAATTCCTCAGACCAAGAGCCTCTTCACCACGCCAAGGAGCCCCCCTTGAAGAGGCTTCCTAAATATAAACTTTTCTAATTCGAATCCATTATTGCGGGTTCCTTCTTGGAGGGACACCCACAAGACCTTATTTATACCCGTTTTATTAATACCCATCTTCCACATATACATTTCAATCATGTTTTCCCTCATTCCTCGTCTTATGTCTTACAAGTGAATAGAATTTATCGGACTTTTATCTTTCGACATACGGAAGATTTCTAATGCTATGTATCAATTTTGTTCTTTTCTGAATGTTTTCTAACGAATTTATGTGTATTCTGAAATATGGAGACCAGAACTGAGATGCATAATCTAGGTGAGGCCTTACTAATGATGTATAAAGCTGTAGTACAACCTCTGCACTTTTTTTTTTTTTTTTTTTTTTACACAGGGTTTGACAAGGTTAAGGATCCCTAGCTTTATTGACAGCTATTTACAGGTTAAGGATTCCTATCTTTATTGGCAAGCTAAGAGCTGTTACCTACATCAGCTCATTTGAAAGCATTTTTATTGTTATGAGACATACAAGTAGGAAACAGGATGAAGTTGGAGCCATCTGTGGGCCAGCATTTTCATTTGATCAACTGACTTTATCTCGTTGACATCATTATCCTGTACGAATGTGTTCCATACTCGAGTCATCCTGGGTATGTATGATCTCAGATGGAGTGATGTTCTGGAGAAGGGTACAGCCAGAGTGAAGTTGCTGCTTTCTGCCCGTCTTGTGGCATAAAAGCTTGTTTCACGCTGTCCTCGAAGTGGATCCAAGTGTGGTATTTTGACAATATTGGCCTTGTACATAACAGTAAGGCCACCCACATCCCTCCTATGTTGAAGGCTCTGCTGAAATGACAGATCTATCCAGGATGGGTCCAGGCGAGAGATGAGACGTCTTGCTCTGTTCTCTACTCTGTCAAGCAGTCGCAGATGAGAGGGGGGGGGCAGGCAAACCAAGAAAGTGGAGCATACTCAAGGTGCGAGCGTACTTGTGCCTCGTACAGGATCTTGCAACCCCTACTGTCAAGCAGATGGGAGATACGGCGAAGTGCTGTAAGCTTCCTGGCTGCCTTGTTTCCAAGATTTACAACAAGATAAGATAAGATTTCGTTCGGATTTTTAACCCCGGAGGGTTAGCCACCCAGGATAACCCAAGAAAGTCAGTGCGTCATCGAGGACTGTCTAACTTATTTCCATTGGGGTCCTTAATCTTGTCCCCCAGGATGCGACCCACACCAGTCGACTAACACCCAGGTACCTATTTGCTGCTAGGTGAACAGGACAACAGGTGTAAGGAAACGTGTCGAAATGTTTCCACCCGCCGGGAATCGAACCCGGGCCCTCCGTGTGTGAAGCGGGAGCTTTAGCCACCAGGCCACGGCCATGGTTAGTTTGGAGTCAAATTTCATCCCAAGGATATCAACTTCTTCTCCAGGTGCCAACATCCTCCCATTCATCCTTACTACTGCACCAGCATTACCATCATGGTGCCTAGAGACGATCATCATTTGCGTTTTCTCAGGTGCAAATGTTACTTGCCATCTATTTCCCCAAGCTGATATAGCTCTCAGCTGGTGATTGATGTAGCTTAGAGCAGCTGGCATTTCTTCTCTTGGATAAGTGAATGTCAGTGTACAGTCGTCTGCATATGCACGTGATTCTGGGATGAGATGAAGAAGGTCGTTGAAGTAGACATTCCATAACAATGGACCCAGCACGCTTCCTTGTGGAACACTTGCCCCAATAGGATGTCTTGCTGATTCCGTTCCATTGAGAACTACACTTAGAGATCTACCATGAAGGTAATCACTGAGGAGACATAGCGTAGAGCCTGCAATTCCCAGTGCTTGAAGTTTTGCTAAGAGGCCCTGGTGCCACACCCGGTCGAAAGCGCCAGCAATGTCCAGTGCTACCACACAGCTGACTTTGGATTCATCCAGTGACTGGTGCCACTTAGTGGGGAGGTTTAACAACAGATCAGCAGCAGAGTAACCTTTCCTGAAGCCATATTGACGATCACAAAGTAGTGAGTGGTAGTCAAAAAACTCTATCATTTGTCTTGAGATTATTGTCTCAAGGATCTTACCAGTGATTGACAGGAGTGACACTGGTCTGTAGTTGCTGATTTCTACTCTGCTCTTCTTTTTGTGAACAGGGACTACATTTGCCTCTTTCCATAGAGAGGGCCATTTTCACTGTACCAGGCAGTGCTGAAAGATGCGAGTTAGAGGTGCTGCTAGCTGGTCTGCACATCTTCTCAACAATCTTGGGCTCAACTTGTCTGGGCCCACAGCCTTTTCTTGGTCAAGCGATTTAAGTAGGAATGCTTTATTGTCCTGCTTTATTGTCACCACTGACAGTTTTGACACAGTTCTCGCAGCTAGCCAAGGAGGGTCCCTTGCTGGATCAGGAACTTGCATTTTGGTAGCAAAGTGTTCAGCAAAGAGGTCCGCCTTCTCTTGACTACTAGTAGAGGTGGTCCCGTCCTGTCGATTTAGAGGTGGAATAAGTTCATCAGGCAGATAACCTTGTCTGTCCTTGACCAGGGACCACCAGGTTTTGGAGCCTACCCTACCTGATGCTAACTTTCTTTTAGTGTCCACCTCCCATTCTGTTGCTTACACTTCTTGATATAAATCCCAGTAATCTGTTTGCCTTATTACGTACGCTTAGACATTGTTGTCTTGGTTTAAGGTTGCTGCTTACCATATCCCCCCCAAGTCCTTTTCGCATTCTGTATAACTAAGTTTTACATTATTTAACTTAAAAGCGCTATGGTTATGAACATTCCCGAACATCAAAACTTTGCATTCATCTACACTGAACTGCATCTGTCACTTTTCTTACCACGAATCGAGTTATTCTAAATCCTCCTGAAGTTCCGTGGCATCTACGTCTGAATCTATTATCTTACCTATCTTCGTATCATCAGGGAATCTGCTCATATCACTAGTAATTCCCTCGCTAAGGCCATCGATATATATTATAAACAACAATGGGCCCAAATGCGATCTCTGTGGAACTCCACTTGCTTCAGGTCCCCACTCAGACTTCTTATTGGTGAGCCATGACTCAATCTATGACAGCATCATTCTCCCTGTGGCATGAGCTGCCACTTTGCCACTTTCTTGAACAGTCTATGGTTCGGTACTCTATCAAAAGCCTTACTAAAATCTAAACAAACAATATCGAATTCTTTATCGTGATCAACGGCCTCAAAAGCTTTTCTGAAGAAAGTTAGTAAATTAGTTAGGCAGGAAAGGCCGCTCTAAATCCATGCTGAGTATCGTTAATAAAATTATGCTTATGAAGATGGCTTCTTATAATACAAGATATAATTGACTAGTAATTTACATACAATTAAGGTCAGGCTTATTGGGCGGTAATTTGACGGTAATAACTTGTCCCCTGCTTTAAAAATAGGAATTAAATTGGCCATCCCCCACGTATCAGACACTACTCCTATCTGAAGAGTTGTATTAAAAATGTTAGTTAGTGGTTCACAAAGTTACATTTTGCATTCCTTAAGAACCCTTGAAAAAAGTTCATCAGGACCCGGGGAAGAAAATATTACAAAAACAAAATTACATAAAATGCAAAAACAATCAAAAATGGATTTTTCCTAATTGAAGCAAATAATGAATAGAATACATAAATTAATTTCGTGAAGGAAGCTAATATACACAACGGACAACTGTAATTCTGATGTGCCGATGGACGTGGTAAGTAACTCTCAGTGTTCATCAAGTGGGAGCGAGAAGCTCGCTGAGAGACGAGGTAGTCACTGGTGGACCCAGAAGCCAATAGTTTCACTGACTGAAGATGCGGGTTTACTTACTCGATGAAGGTTAGCTGCACACACACACACACACACACACACACACACACACACACACACACACACACACACACACACAATACACTTCCTCACAATGGATATGTTAATTTTACCATCAGAAAGAAACTTCTATGATTATTCCTTTAATTTTATCCTCAAATTTCTTTTAATTTTATTTTTAATAATTCATTAACTATCGGCTGTTTTATTTAAGTTTAAAGATAGAATCCCCACATCCTAATGTTCAAATATTGTATAGAGCTATAAATGTCCCGAATATTCTCTGAGGTATATGGGTGGTTCCTCACGATACAGATCTGAATATGTCAACATTAAGGTGTCTCTCACAGGACTAAATTTCCTATATATATATATATATATATATATATATATATATATATATATATATATATATATATATATATATATATATATATATATATAACAGGGATATCTTGCTACTCCTACTTACACTTTGGTCACACTTCACAGACAGGCACATGCATATATATATATACATACATCTAGGTTTTTCTCCTTTTTCTAAATAGCTCTTGTTCTTTTTTATTTCTTCTATTGTCCATGGGGAAGTGGAAAAGAATCTTTCCTCCGTAAGCCATGCGTGTCGTATGAGGCAACTAAAATGCCGGGAGCAATGGGCTAGTAACCCCTTCTCCTGTATACATTTACTAAAAAAGAGAAGAAGAAAAACTTTATAAAACTGGGATTCTTAAATGTGCGTGGATGTAGTGCGGATGACAAGAAACAGATGATTGCTGATGTCATGAATGAAAAGAAGTTGGATGTCCTGGCTCTAAGCGAAACAAAGCTGAAGGGGGTAGGAGAGTTTCAGTGGGGGGAAATAAATGGGATTAAATCTGGAGTATCTGAGAGAGTTAGAGCAAAGGAAGGGGTAGCAGTAATGTTAAATGATCAGTTATGGAAGGAGAAAAGAGAATATGAATGTGTAAATTCAAGAATTATGTGGATTAAAGTAAAGGTTGGATGCGAGAAGTGGGTCATAATAAGCGTGTATGCACCTGGAGAAGAGAGGAATGCAGAGGAGAGAGAGAGATTTTGGGAGATGTTAAGTGAATGTATAGGAGCCTTTGAACCAAGTGAGAGTAATTGTGGTAGGGGACCTGAATGCTAAAGTAGGAGAAACTTTTAGAGAGGGTGTGGTAGGTAAGTTTGGGGTGCCAGGTGTAAATGATAATGGGAGCCCTTTGATTGAACTTTGTATAGAAAGGGGTTTAGTTATAGGTAATACATATTTTAAGAAAAAGAGGATCAATAAGTATACACGATATGATGTAGGGCGAAATGACAGTAGTTTGTTGGATTATGTATTGGTAGATAAAAGACTGTTGAGTAGACTTCAGGATGTACATGTTTATAGAGGGGCCACAGATATATCAGATCACTTTCTAGTTGTAGCTACACTGAGAGTAAAAGGTAGATGGGATACAAGGAGAATAGAAGCATCAGGGAAGAGAGAGGTGAAGGTTTATAAACTAAAAGAGGAGGCAGTTAGGGTAAGATATAAACAGCTATTGGAGGATAGATGGGCTAATGAGAGCATAGGCAATGGGGTCGAAGAGGTATGGGGTAGGTTTAAAAATGTAGTGTTAGAGTGTTCAGCAGAAGTTTGTGGTTACAGGAAAGTGGGTGCAGGAGGGAAGAGGAGCGATTGGTGGAATGATGATGTAAAGAGAGTAGTAACGGAGAAAAAGTTAGCATATGAGAAGTTTTTACAAAGTAGAAGTGATGCAAGGAGGGAAGAGTATATGGAGAAAGAGAGAGAGGTTAAGAGAGTGGTGAAGCAATGTAAAAAGAGAGCAAATGAGAGAGTGGGTGAGATGTTATCAACAAATTTTGTTGAAAATAAGAAAAAGTTTTGGAGTGAGATTAACAAGTTAAGAAAGCCTAGAGAACAAATGGATTTGTCAGTTAAAAATAGGAGAGGAGAGTTATTAAATGGAGAGTTAGAGGTATTGGGAAGATGGAGGGAATATTTTGAGGAATTGTTAAATGTTGATGAAGATAGGGAAGCTGTGATTTCGTGTATAGGGCAAGGAGGAATAACATCTTGTAGGAGTGAGGAAGAGCCAGTTGTGAGTGTGGGGGAAGTTCGTGAGGCAGTAGGTAAAATGAAAGGGGGTAAGGCAGCCGGGATTGATGGGATAAAGATAGAAATGTTAAAAGCAGGTGGGGATATAGTTTTGGAGTGGTTGGTGCAATTATTTAATAAATGTATGGAAGAGGGTAAGGTACCTAGTGATTGGCAGAGAGCATGCATAGTTCCTTTGTATAAAGGCAAAGGGGATAAAAGAGAGTGCAAAAATTATAGGGGGATAAGTCTGTTGAGTGTACCTGGTAAAGTGTATGGTAGAGTTATAATTGAAAGAATTAAGAGTAAGACGGAGAATAGGATAGCAGATGAACAAGGAGGCTTTAGGAAAGGTAGGGGGTGTGTGGACCAGGTGTTTACAGTGAAACATACAAGTGAACAGTATTTAGATAAGGCTAAAGAGGTCTTTGTGGCATTTATGGATTTGGAAAAGGCGTATGACAGGGTGGATAGGGGGGCAATGTGGCAGATGTTGCATGTGTATGGTGTAGGAGGTAGGTTACTGAAAGCAGTGAAAAGTTTTTACGAGGATAGTGAGGCTCAAGTTAGAGTATGTAGGAAAGAGGGAAATTTTTTCCCAGTAAAAGTAGGCCTTAGACAAGGATGTGTGATGTCACCGTGGTTGTTTAATATATTTATAGATGGGGTTGTAAGAGAAGTAAATGCGAGGGTCTTGGCAAGAGGCGTGGAGTTAAAAGATAAAGAATCACACACAAAGTGGGAGTTGTCACAGCTGCTCTTTGCTGATGACACTGTGCTTTTGGGAGATTCTGAAGAGAAGCTGCAGAGATTGGTGGATGAATTTGGTAGGGTGTGCAAAAGAAGAAAATTAAAGGTGAATACAGGAAAGAGTAAGGTTATGAGGATAACAAAAAGATTAGGTGATGAAAGCTTGAATATCAGATGGGAGGGAGAGAGTATGGAGGAGGTGAACGTATTCAGATATTTGGGAGTGGACGTGTCAGCGGATGGGTCTATGAAAGATGAGGTGAATCATAGAATTTATGAGGGAAAAACAGTGAGTGGTGCACTTAGGAGTCTGTGGAGACAAAGAACTTTGTCCTTGGAGGCAAAGAGGGGAATGTATGAGAGTATAGTTTTACCAACGCTCTTATATGGGTGTGAAGCGTGGGTGATGAATGTTGCAGCGAGGAGAAGGCTGGAGGCAGTGGAGATGTCATGTCTGAGGGCAATGTGTGGTGTGAATATAATGCAGAGAATTCGTAGTTTGGAAGTTAGGAGTAGGTGCGGGATTACCAAAACTGTTGTCCAGAGGGCCGAGGAAGGGTTGTTGAGGTGGTTCGGACATGTAGAGAGAATGGAGCGAAACAGAATGACTTCAAGAGTGTATCAGTCTGTAGTGGAAGGAAGGCGGGGTAGGGGTCGGCCTAGGAAGGGTTGGAGGGAGGGGGTAAAGGAGGTTTTGTGTGCGAGGGGCTTGGACTTCCAGCAGGCATGCATGAGCGTGTTTGATAGGAGTGATTGGAGACAAATGGTTTTTAATACTTGACGTGCTGTTGGAGTGTGAGCAAAGTAACATTTATGAAGGGATTCAAAGAAACCGGCAGGCCGGACTTGAGTCCTGGAGATGGGAAGTACAGTGCCTGCACTCTGAAGGAGGGGTGTTAATGTTGCAGTTTAAAAACTGTAGTGTAAAGCACCCTTCTGGCAAGACAGTGATGGAGTGAATGATGGTGAAAGTTTTTCTTTTTCGGGCCACCCTGCCTTGGTGGGAATCGGCCAGTGTGATAATAAAAAAAAAAAAAAAAAAAAAAAAAAAAAAAATATATATAAATATATATATAAATATATATTTATATATATGTCGTGCCGAATATGTAAAACTGGTCAAATAGCCAGAACTCATTTAAAATTAAGTCCTTTCTGAAATTTTCTCTTATACGTTTAAAGATATATTTTTTTCATTAATCTTAATGGAAAAATTTTTAATTTTGCACCAAAAGAATCTTAGAAAACTTACCTAACCTTATTATAACAAGAACATTTTAGCCTAACCCAACTATATATATTTTAGATTTGTTTACAATAATTTAATACTAAACAAACACAGTGAAATATATTTTCTTCGTTACGTTCAGAATGATTTTGACGAAATTATTGCATACACAAATTTTCACTTGTCCTATATGGCAAGATGAGCGTTGCTATTTAAGCCAAGATCGCAAGTTCTGCCTATTCGGCACGACATATATATATATATATATATATATATATATATATATATATATATATATATATATATATAAACGGTGGTCAAAGCTTATTACTAGGACAAACAAATTTAACTGTTTATTGTAAATCATTTTTAACATTAATGCTCTTATAAATATCTTGTTTGTAAATTACATGGATTCTGTTTAGTTTGTAGTTTTTAAGGAATGTTCTATAAATTTTTCCTTTGTTTACTTTCTTCATTAAATAATACCAATAGGTTTCATAATTATTATTGTCATCGACATCGACACCATGCCCAGCCCTTCTAGGGTAGGGTAGGTCCCTGAGCCAGAGCTTGCAGCTCACAAGACTGTCATTCCCATTAGCCCCCTTGGGGCGGGGATGACAGACCAGAGAGGCCTAGCTTATGTCGTAAGGGTTCTTGAATGGAGATATCGTAGGATAAGGTAGACACACTTGTAGGATGGTAGGTGTATTGTCAGACTGAGATGAGAGATGGAGCCCGGTGCCAAGCCTGTTCACGCCTGTATGGACTGCCGCCGACTGAGAACGGGACAGGGGGATCACTGCCCAAGTGTATCCCCATGACGTCACACAAAGCCACAGGCCTACGAGGGGTCTCGTGTCTAAAGCACATGGATGATACTAATATGCTATGCTATATAATACAGGGAATACAGGGATCAGCAACTATGCTGACAGCTCGGTCATGTTACGTATGTCGTCCCGACATACACTACTATACTATAGGCTGAACAGGCAGGCGGATCTGGGCTGATTCTATACAATAACAAATTCATATATAACTTAGAACTAATGGATGGTACAACATGATTTTGACGTAATGGGTGTTAACGTAATCATTACAAACTATAAGAACAAATCATTATACAATATGGATTGAATTGATCGATCGATCTGTATTCATGCACTCTACGGATTCTGAGGAAGAATAATTATATACAAAGAAGTGTTTAACAGAAAGGCAGATTCGGTGCACTCAAATCTAGACTGTTAATTCTCAGAATACGGAGGGGACGTGAACACGAAAATTTCTGACAAACTGATCAGCTAATAATAAACACACAGTTGACAATTTCGTTCATCTCGGACATCTAATTATACAGACTATGTACATTTAAACCCAATTCTGCGAGGGTAAGGTTTACATATGCAGAATGGTTATCATCTCTGGGAGGATCGAATTCCTCTGCAATGGCTAACACATGCCTTGACTGAGAGAGATCTGAACGAGTATCTACAAAAGATACAACTACAATCACTAGTGACTGTGGAATTACTAATTCGTCTGCTAGGAGTACTCAACTCGACTATTCAATACAGTAATTCTTGGCTCAAAAGTCACTAATGGGTACTGGTGGCTTCACAGTAAGAATAAGATCTTCCTGGAGCAGGAATCGAATCACACCAGAACACAAGGGATCGGTTCTTTGGGCATTTTTGACAACCTCGACAGTAAATGGAGGATCTGCAGTAACTACACTAACGTGTCGCGATAAAGCATCAGCGACTACATTCGACTTGCCAGGTAAATTTTCAAAAGTGGGATTGAACTCTTGGATAGTCAAGGTCCATCTGGCTAACCTTCCAGTAAGCTGTTTGTTCTGGAATAAAGGTGACAGTTCTTCCTTACTGGAGGAAAGAACAAACTCGGTGGAGTGGATGACTCCCCCCGGTTGAAAAAAATTAACGCTATAACACGCAATATGAGCAAGGGAGAACGAATCTACTATCTCAACTGCAAGCACAGGAGAAAAGAAATGAACACGGTGAACAATGCTGATATTCAATCTGAGTCGCACACAGTGACAAGAGGTATCAGCTATAAAGAAACTACACTTACAACGTTAACATGTGAAAGTTATTCGAGAAATAACTTCTTACAATGCACTGATTACTGTCAACTAGGATGGGATCACCATCTGGAACATTAGGAACAACAACAGACACTCTAGTGAGAGCACTAGCTGTAACAGAGACGTCTTTCTGCAGACAGCATGTCACATCAACAAGAGATGGCATTACTAGTTGCAAGTAATCGTTTTCTGACAAGGCATCCCCTGTGGAGAAACTACTACTCGAACTAGCAGTCATTGCAGGGATAGGCTGTGCACTCAAGGCAGTCTGAGTGTCCCCGGACACTTGAGGCAACGGAACACTATCCTGCAAGTCTGAAGGTATAGGTGGAACACAGACGGGAATGACAGAATTACTAGTGCCTGACCGCTCGGCTACGTTAATAAGTAATTCACGGATCTATAGGAACTTAATCTGAACTTCACATTTCGCAGCACTTTAACAAATCTCAGATACAAGCTGTGAGAACAAAGACATTGCTCAAGGGCTAGATATTGTCTTTCAGTCAGTGAGGGAATATTGGTACTGTGGACTGATTCATATTGACTTTGACTGGCATGATACACTAAGTGAATATTCAAAAGTGACTGGGACATCTCAGTGAACTTACTGAAGGACATAAAGACAAGAAAAATGGAGAGAATGACACAATAAGCTTAAATGGAAGAAAATGCTTAACTATTCTGCATAAGTAATTAAAAATTGACAAGTTACACAGTAAGCAAAGAACTCACACAAGAAAAAAAAATATGCAACTTAACAAACACTGAAAATCAAGAGAACTTGTACTTTGCTCAAATCTAATATGCTCAACTTTTACTTTAAATTGAATAAATGGCACAGTGAGTTGTCTTTACTTTCAATGCAACAAGGAAATACACAATAAAATGATAAAATTGACTAAATAAACTTGTGCAGAAATTAAAACAAACACACAATTCGCTGAAATAAAAATTAAAATGACAGACAGAATAAAATACTATGCACAGAACAGAGCATAAGAAACTGCACTGTAATAAACTGTATTGCACAACACTGCATAAAATTTTCTGCAAGAAAAACTTTAATAGCAACACAATATTTGCACAAGAATTATTGCAAAATGAGTCTATGTGCAATAATAAAAATTATAACACACAAGAAAAGAAATATATCAAGGAATGAACACTTTAACTCTTAACTGCACTTAAACAACAAGCAAAAGAACAATTTACTTTAGAAGGAGAACTTAAAAATTGCACTAAGAGTGAATTTGTTCAATAAAACATGAAAAAAAATAATAGGTGCAAAAAAAAAACACACAACAAAAAGGAATACAACACTTACAGTGATGCAGAACACAAAACATCAACATAAACAGTACTAGAATTTTCTTGCAATGAAACTTGATGTGTGAAAAATTTTGTAAAATTGAGTTCTTGCTGGTACTTTAAAAATGGCACTATTGTCTGTGGAAATAAGACAAATTAAACACTGGCTGAATAAAGGAATATGAACACAAGAATGTTCAACACACAGGGAACAAAAATAAAATTAAACAAATGCTGGGAAGAAAAAAAAATAACAGACAACACTGAGTTGTGATGCAGAATATGAGGTGAAAAATTTACTGAGTTAATTCACTGGAATTCTGAAGTTTAAACACAAGTTCTATACTGCTCATATGTTGCACACACAACAAAGGAAACACTAAGTACTTACTTCAAGTGTATAAAAAGATACACAACACAACAGACATAAGATAATGCACGAAAATTAACACTGAATTAAGGAGATTAAAAGAAATGAATGCAATCAGTACATGATAAACACTGAGTCTGATCAAGAGTCACTGAATGTCACTAAGAGAAAAATTCACTGGGAACACAAAAGAAATGTCTCAACACTCGCAAATGTCTCTAAAAAAAAAATATTATAGCTGTAACAACTTGAAGAATGAGACTGATGGATTGTTTATATCGTCTTGCTGCTGTCCTCTGCACAGATGATCGTAGAATTGCGCTTAAATCGGCGAGAGACAACACACAGGAGGCTTTTAAAGATGGCGCGCCACTCTCTAGCTCTTGACCCCCTATGTGGTCCTTAAAATATGGTGCTACAACCCTTAGCAGTGCACCAAAACACTGATGAGGAAGGTGAGTTGTAATGGCCGACTGTAGTTGGGTTTGTGGGTAATGGCTGAGCGAGGCGTCTGAGACCGGCAATGGTGCGACACACGTGATCGTGAGTGGTTGGGCTTATGGGTTGAACGTCGTAAGCCTCACTAAGAAAACCCACACTGCCGCGAAGATAATTCTAAGCCGGCTGGCTTAGAAGAAACCCACGAAATACTACAACACCACAAGGATGACAAGGAGCACTCAGAATGCTTGGAGCTTGAATCACAAGCAATAAGACTACTCATGTGGCTTGCTTGAGTACTGGGGTAAGACACCTGGGTTAGTTGCTAGCTGGCTTATCTTAACCCTTCACACAGAATAGCTTGATAACTTCACACGAGGAGCACAGCAGGGGTGGAAGCTGGCTTGGCAGGCAAAATAATTGGATGGAGTAGGCTAGGCTGGACTGGACTCGGGTGTTCTGACTCCCCCACCACAGACTGGAAGCTGGCTTATTTTGCAAACTCGGGTCAACCCCTCGGGAGTAATGCAAAAACAGATAACCACTAATACAAAGAGACTGACCAGTGAATAATGTAGAAGCTGGTAGAGTAGCTGGCTTGAGGTAGCTGGATGGGGTGAACCTCGGTAGGCCTACTGGTAACACGAAATGGCCGTCTTGCTGGTCGACAACTTTATCTCCAGAAATCGCTGTAATCGTCAGAATTACAGGCTCACCGCTGTCACCATTTGTCGTAAGGGTTCTTGAATGGAGATATCGTAGGATAAGGTAGACACACTTGTAGGATGGTAGGTGTATTGTCAGACTGAGATGAGAGATGGAGCCCGGTGCCAAGCCTGTTCACGCCTGTATGGACTGCCGCCGACTGAGAACGGGACAGGGGGATCACTGCCCAAGTGTATCCCCATGACGTCACACAAAGCCACAGGCCTACGAGGGGTCTCGTGTCTAAAGCACATGGATGATACTAATATGCTATGCTATATAATACAGGGAATACAGGGATCAGCAACTATGCTGACACTTATGGCTAGGCCTAGGGACAGTTGGTTCCAAAGATGAGGTAATTGTGCCTCCTCCCATGGGAGACTTAGGTCTCAGGTACTCCCTAAAGAGGGAGCCAAGGCCGGGCCACCACTTGGAAAAGGCCCGGGCCGGTTGAATACCGGCGAATCTTTAATAATAATAATAATTGTCATCGACACCATACCCACCCCTTCTAGGGCAGGGTAAGTGCCTCAGACAGAGCTTGCAGCTCACAAGACAGCCATTCCCATTAGACCCCTACGAGCCCCATGAGGGCAGGGAATGTGGCTAGGCCTGAGGACGATTGGTCCGTTACAAAAAAACGCGATTTATAATAAGCATAGAGATCTCCAGTAAATACTAGAAAGGACTGCCCTTCTAGCATCCAGCCTGTTACTGGGTTTTCGTAACAAGTAGTCAGTATCCTGGTCCAATTATCCATTAGAATTCAATAATAATTATTAGTGCTTCAAGATTGAAACTGGTAGGTTGCTAACTAAAGAAATTAAAATTTATTAAGTTTATTAACAAAGATGTCTAGGAGTATATTATCAAAATAAAATAAATTAATAAATTTAAACAAATTAATAATAATCACTTCTCTCGTGTACAGTAGTATTGTGCTGAAGGCACATATCACATTTTTATGTCTTAAGCACCGTCTGGTACATTAACATTTAATAATACATATATATATATATATACAAATAAGTTTGTGTGTATGTGTGTAAGTGCTTTAAGTAGTTTGCTATGTCTCAAGACTCGACTAGACTTAAACCAGTGACTGACAAAGTCCTCACATCAACTAACTTTTTGACCAACCTGGCAATCAGAACAGCTTGCTTGAACAATAAAACGACTGATAAGCCGAACAACAATATAACAAGCAACTGCGACACAGAATCAGGAACAAGGAGATAATATAACGACACTAAGTAAAGACCATCAGCAGATCCCCCACAAAAGTCACAAAACTCCCATACTACTGAATCTAAGTTCAGCATAAGAAAATCCCCGACTGTGACAGTGCACAGATACCAGTACAAATTAGGTCAGAAGCTACAGCTCAGGTCCTGAGTTTCTCAGAGTATGTGTGACACAACCTCAGTACAACGTCGAAAGTCACTTAGTCTAGGCAATGTTCTGTGAACAGAGTTCCACAGAACCAACAACAAGAAAGCGACAGAGACGATCTTCCAACAAGGGCCCACAAGAGAGAGGAGTGTGGGGTGTCTTGCCAGGAGAACGTCCAACCGACAAGAGAGTCCAGCCCAGACTGACTACTCCAGGTGAGGTGTGAACACCCCCCTGTATCAAGTGATTGCTCCATGGACAATTGCTGCCCAGCAACACCGAGAAGCCGGCAGAGTAACTAGCAACGAGCGATAATTACAGTAGTTAGACAATCAAGACTTGAACTATGAGCACTGAATAATAATATATAAATGTTATATCCTACCTAATAAAAGTCAAATAATAATATAAAGCAATATATTTACGATTTAGCTATTATCACAAATATAAGCAATATAGAATTATATGAAAAGGTAATATACATTATATACATTGTACACCCATGAGGGTGTACTTTTGCTTCTTCCCATGGGAGACTTAGGTGTCAGAGACTCCCTAGACAGGGAGCCAAGGTCGGGCCACCACTTGGAAAAGGCTCGGACCGGGAGAATGCCGGCGAATTGACATGAAGAAATTATTGTCCCGCCGATGGATGTGGTCAGTTGCAGATGCCACAAGTACGCTCCTCCCTATGACATTGCTTTGGGCAGGAGGCTACGATAGACTGGCAGCGAACTACACGGTGCCGTGCTCTTGGGAGCCAGAGTTGTTTGGTGGTGCACTGGACAACCCTACCAGGCAGCATGAGGCATTGCCCCCCAACACATTCTGCAATGACTTGCTTCGGCTAGCATTGCGGGTGCGGAAGGCCCTGGGTGTGTGCCGTATTACACCGATGACTCAAGAGACCCAGTGGCAGGCCGCACAGCTACTGGGATGTTCCACAGCAATCTGACAGCAGGTTGGCGCCTCCCGGACCATTGCACCATACTCCAGGCTGATCTCTTTGCCATCCAACAAGCTCTGCAGCATGCAATTGCAGACCATCAGCATCCTCCCATCATCCATGTTGATTCCAAGGCAGAAATCCAGGCAATTATGCACAGAGAGCAAAGGGACAACATATACTTAATCACATCCACCCGGGGTGACCTGAAGACGCTCATGACCCAGGGTCGCAGGGCCACCATCAACTGGATCCTGAGCCATGTGGGTATCCCAGGCTATGATGCCACAGATGAGGCTGCGAAGACCGCAACACTCGAGGCACAGCCACGTGTTGCAATCTCCATCAGCCTCAGCCAGATCATGCTGTGGGCTGCCAGTGCAGCCAGGCGCCCACTCCCTGACCCAGGGAATTCACAGAGCCATCGGTGGTATAACAGGATGACCCACAGGGAGCCTCCTCCAAGTATTCGGAAGCAGACCAGAGAACTGAGGGTGCATATCCACCGCCTATGCTTAGGGTATCTCACCACTGCGCCGATTGTTGAATGGGCACGAGAGGAGCTCTGTGCCCATTGTGACCAGATGGTTCCAAAACCCCTGGTGCACTACCTGTTAGACTGCCCAGCTACGATGCCTCTTCGCCGTAGACACTTCCCAATGACACCAGTGGGGCAAGCCAGGGAGGATGAGGCAGTACATCTTGTGTACTTAGGCATGAGACTTGGAAACCTTACTCCCAGTCATTGCACGTCACCCCCCCCCGCTGAAGTCGCTGTGAGGGACTGCTTTGGGCCTCCGTTGAACCGCACACCAACCGCCATTAGAGCAGACTAACTTTTGGGACATCATTTGTCCATAGAAGCTGAGAGGAACCCCCTTCCCACCGAAGGACTGCCACGCATGTACGAGAAAAGATAAACAACACTTCCTTATCAGGGGAGCCAATACTGGGTCACCAAATTGGAAGAGACCCGGGCCGGGATCCATACCGGTGGCATGACACTAATCTTGTTTCCTGATAAACATTACCTAACCCAAGTTACTATCATCTAAAATACGTTATCTGTAAGTTATCAATGTTTTTCATTATTTCTTGGTGCCGTATTTCAAATTTAAATTATGATTTTAAATGTTTTAATTTTAGATTCTGCTGACGGATGATGTTACTAAAAAAATTAGTTGTTTACTAAGAAGGTATTTGCAGCAGCCTTGGTCCTACTTTCACGATGTAGGCTTAAATAGCAACGCTCTTCTTGCCGAATAAGGCAAGCGAAAATTTGTGTATGCAATAATTTCGCAAAAATCATTCTGAACCTAACGATAAAAATATATTTCATTGTGTTTGTTTATTATTAAATTATTGTAAACTTATCTCAAATATATTTAGCTGGATTAGTCTAAATTAAATTGCGCTTGTTATAATAAGGTTAGGTAAGTTTTTTAAGTTTCTTTTGGTACAAAATTATTAATTTTTATATTAACATAAATGAAAAAAATTATCTTTAAACGTATAAGAGAAAATTTGAGAAAGGACTTAATTTTAAATGAGTTCTTGCTAATTGACCAGTTTTACCTATTCGGCACGACATATACATGAATGAATTTTTCTTCATCTGTCAGTCACTACTAGAATGTCCGAAAGTAGCCGAAGGCGACACTATTTTTTGAGTTTTATCATCGAAGCTGCCAGTTTATTCCTGTCCTCTGAATCTTGTACTACAATATACGCCTTTGCAAATGGTACAGGAACTATTTCCCCAAACTGTTAATATGAGAACTTCGGGATATATATGTACGGCTTATTTTTCGTATGTATAGCCAGAATTATAATTGCTCACAATGTCTGGTTAATTTTTTCTGTATATGTGCTGATCTACCAAAAGTAGGCATTTTTTTTTTATTTTTATTAATTAATAAACCCTTTAAAGGGCAATTTATGATACACTAGAATTTCAAACTTATTAACTCGTAGAGTGGATAGAGTATCTCAATATAAGTTGAATGAGGCCATATAAATGGAATCTGATGGTTAGTTTTCGAGCAATTGCTAATCTGCAAAAGGCAGATATACTCGCCCATGCCCGAAATAGGGAGTATAAATTTGAATGTTGCAAACTTGCAATTGTTAATAAAGCACTCAATAACTATTTTTAAAATTTATTATACAAACATACAATATCAAAAACATCAATGGAACTTGTATCAGAACATTTTGTAAGTATAAGAAAAATATAAAAATGAAACAAATAGCAACAAGGACACATTGCAAAGGGATAAAACTTTCAAGTTCCATATTCCTGAGGTGCATGAGGAAGACCAATCATTCTGTATTACTAATTGCTAGAATGGAAGTCTATGAAGCACTTTCTATCCTTCTTTATGCATAGATTTACTTTGCATACAGAAACTTGAAGAGCAAGATCATAAATATCTTCCTCATCAGGGTACTCCTCGATCGTAATGCCTTTCTTTTTCTTGATTAATTTCTGCTTTTTTACTGGCCTTTCTTCCTCCTCATCACTTGAAACCTCTGCATCTGGTGGCATGTATTCACCACCACTATCCAGCAATTCAGGGTCATCTATCTCTGGTTCTGAGTCACTGTCATCCAAAATGCAGACATATTTTGACCTTGTGTTGGAGGGCTCCCCATAAAACAATTTCTCATTGATCTGGAAGGACAATAAAAACGTTCTGTATACATCCAGACCATTACAGAATTCATATATGCAGTAGAATTTTTTTTATAAATATTTATTTTACCGGAAGTGGACTATGTCCCTACAAGGGCAGAGGCAGTCTTGACTGCCCTTCTTTAGTTGCACTTTTTTCAACTGCATGCAACACTCACATTATGCTTCACACGGACTTTATGTATATATCAAAATATGCCTAAACTTTTCATGTACACACTAAACACAACAATCAGTACTTACTGACATTGTAGAGGGTAAAATCCAAGAGTATATTAGTGACACTAGATGGAAAAAACCCACTCTGGGCGATACCAAGCCAGAAATGTTTACATTTTGTTCTCTCAACCACTTAGCTGAAGCGACTCGGGGAAGGCTTCTGATTGGTCAGAATTAAAGAATGGGAATCCAGATGTGCAGCACGAGTAGGATGACACGCGTAAAGGTGCACGTGTTTAAAGGCAGTCAAAACTGCCTCTACCCGACAAAGGGTTATCCCTTTGTCGGGTAGAGGCCGTTTCCAACCAAGGCAGGGTAGCCCGAAAAAGAAAAATTTTCATCATTCACTATCACTGTCTTGCCAGAGGCCCACTTACACTACAGTTAAAAAACTGCAACATTAACACCCCTCCTTCAGAATGCAGACACTATACTTCCCATCTCCAGGACTCAAGTCCAGCCTGCCGGTTTCCCTGAATCCCTCCATAAATGTTACCTTGTTCACACTCCAACAGCATGTCAAGTCCTTAAAGCCACTTGTCTCCATTTGCTCCTATCTAACATGCCCACGCATGCTTGTTGTAGGTCAAAGCCCCTCACACACAAAACCTCCTGTACCCCCTATCCCTTCAACCTCTCCTAGGCAGACCCCTTTCCTGCCTTCCCTCCACTACAGATTTATACACTCTTGAAATCATTCTATTTCCTTCCATCCTCTCTACATGTGCATACTATCTCAATAACCACTCCCTACCCCCTGGATAATAGTTTTGGTAATCCCACACCTCCTCCTAATCTCCAAACTACAGATTCTCTGCATTATATTCACACCACATATTGCCCTCAGACACGACATCTCCACTGCCTCCAGCCTTCTCCTTGTTGCAACATTCACCACCCATGCTTCACACCCATACAAGAGCGCTGGTATAAATATACTCCCATACATTCCCTTCTTTGCTTTCATGGATAAAGTTCTTTGTCGCCACAGACTCCTCAGAGCACCACTCACATTTTTCTCCTAGACATATAGTCATTATTTCTGTACTAAAACAAATTTCTAATACTTTTTCATAAACATTCCTAGATTATATGGAAAATTATTCAATGTACTTTCTTTGGCTAATACAAACATGTCAGCTGTGTCATGTAGGAGTTAAATATGAGATGGTAAAATAAAAATCGTGAATTCAATGCACTCTAGTTAATTTATTTTTCGGGTTCTCCAGAGAGAATATTGTTAGTCATTTTGCCAGTCAGTGAAGACATGTTATCAGTAATTATCAAAGAGTAAATCTCATTTTTATATGCTAAATACTTTAGTACCATTAGCGTACCAATGATTTCAGTTTGTAATGTTGTAACTCACAACTTAATTCTTATTTCTAACCAAACATCGTTGCTATATTTTTTAGTTAATGAGATAGCAAAAACTTAGTAGATACAGCTCTGCCAGTAGACTTTCGCTTGGTTCCATTATTTCTCTCTTTTCTACAATGATTGTGGATCTCAGAACTCTCTTCTTCCAATCAGTAGTAGAATAATTGCTAATTTATAGTGAATTCTGTGTATGATTCACATACAACTGAACATATACACTAGTATCCTGCATTAAACAGTTGAATCCATACACCATTTGAGTACAACAGCAGTTGTAAACGACCACTCACTTGCACACTATCCAACATACTTCACCCACCAGACAGCCATTATACCTCACTTGTACACTGTACACTGTCATTTGTCATTCTTATTACAACATTTATCATACACCACCAATTGCAGTGTATGTCATATCTAACCCTTCGTAAATCATACCTCAAGGGAATTACAAGCTTCGCACCTATAGTACAACCATCATCCACCAGTAGTAGCATAGCACATCCATCATCCACCAGTCGTAGTATAGCACAACCATCATCCACCAGTCGTAGTATAGCACATCCATCATCCACCAGTCGTAGTACAGCTGTCGTACATCACCCGTAATATAACGTCTCTCCCAGTTTGTGTAAAAAAAAAATAGAAATTTCTTCTAGTTCTCACTCTGGCACATGATATACTCAAGTTCTACCTGTGCTTCACCCCCGGCTGCAATGCCATAATATGTGCCTATACTTGCTAAGGGCCAGTTGGGCATCCAATTAGGTAAGGCAATCAACGTGGTCTTTGATGTAGTTAGACGGCGCTAATTAATGATTGCTGGCCTGTAAAATATATGGTGTGTGTGTGTGTGTGTGTGTGTGTGTGTGTGTGTGTGTGTACTTACCAAATTGTACCCACCTAATTGTGGTTGCAGGGGTCGAGACTCTGCTCCTGGCCGGGTCTCTTCAATGGTCACTACTAGGTCTTCTCTCTCCCTGCTCCATGAGCTTTATCATACCTCGTTTAAAAACTATGTATGGTTCCTGCCTCCACATCATCACTTGCCAGACTGTTCCACTTCCTGACAGCTCTATGTCTGAAGAAATACTTCCTAACATCCCTTTGATTCATCTGAGTCTTCAGCTTCCAACTGTGACCCCTTGTTTCTGTATCTCCTCTCTTGAACATCCTGTCTGTCCACCTTATCTATTCCTCGCAGTATTTTGGATGTCGTTATCATGTTTCCCCTAATCATCCTGTCCTGCAGTATCGTCTGGCCGATTTTCCTTGACCTTTCTTCGTAGGACATTTAGACATTTAGTGTGTGTGTGTGTGTACTCACCTAGTTGTACTCACCTAGTTGAGGTTGCGGGGGTCGAGTCCGAGCTCCTGGCCCCGCCTCTTCACTGATCGCTACTAGGTCACTCTCCCTGAGCCGTGAGCTTTATCATACCTCTGCTTAAAGCTATGTATGGATCCTGCCTCCACTACATCGCTTCCCAAACTATTCCACTTACTGACTACTCTGTGGCTGAAGAAATACTTCCTAACATCCCTGTGATTCATCTGTGTCTTCAGCTTCCAACTGTGTCCCCTTGTTACTGTGTCTAATCTCTGGAACATCCTGTCTTTGTCCACCTTGTCAATTCCTCTCAGTATTTTGTATGTCGTTATCATGTCCCCCCTATCTCTCCTGTCCTCCAGTGTCGTCAGGTTGATTTCCCTTAACCTCTCCTCGTAGGACATACCTCTTAGCTCTGGGACTAGTCTTGTTGCAAACCTTTGCACTTTCTCTAGTTTCTTCACGTGCTTGGCTAGGTGTGGGTTCCAAACTGGTGCCGCATACTCCAATATGGGCCTAACATACACGGTGTACAGGGTCCTGAATGATTCCTTATTAAGATGTCGGAATACTGTTCTGAGGTTTGCTAGGCGCCCATATGCTGCAGCAGTTATTTGGTTGATGTGCGCTTCAGGAGATGTGCCTGGTGTTATACTCACCCCAAGATCTTTTTCCTTGAGTGAGGTTTGTAGTCTCTGACCCCCTAGACTGTACTCCGTCTGCGGCCTTCTTTGCCCTTCCCCAATCTTCATGACTTTGCACTTGGTGGGATTGAACTCCAGGAGCCAATTGCTGGACCAGGTCTGCAGCCTGTCCAGATCCCTTTGTAGTTCTGCCTGGTCTTCGATCGAGTGTATTCTTCTCATCAACTTCACGTCATCTGCAAACAGGGACACCTCAGAGTCTATTCCTTCCGTCATGTCGTTCACAAATACCAGAAACAGCACTGGTCCTAGGACTGACCCCTGCGGGACCCCGCTGGTCACAGGTGCCCACTCTGACACCTCGCCACGTACCATGACTCGCTGCTGTCTTCCTGACAAGTATTCCCTGATCCATTGTAGTGCCTTTCCTGTTATCCCTGCTTGGTCCTCCAGTTTTTGCACCAATCTCTTGTGTGGAACTGTGTCAAACGCCTTCTTGCAGTGTGTGTGTGTGTGTGTGTGTGTGTGTGTGTGTGTGTGTGTGTGTGTGTGTGTGTGTGTGTGTAGTTATTCAACCCCTGTCCAGTTAATGTATTCAGTTCATCAAAATTCCTCTGGTTCCTCGTTAAGACAGCCATTCCTCTGCTGTCATTTCTTATTGTTAGATATCCTTCAGGGAAGAGTGCATGTGTTATCACCTCGGTGTGCTTGGTCTCTTTAACTGATACAACTCATATTTATCTCTTGTGCATTTGTATTCTACATTTTCAATTTTCTCTCTCTTATCATGATCTAATTTTTGGGTTCCTCTTCTACTGGAGGAAGCAGGTAAGGGTAAAAGTTGGTTTTGGGGACAGATCCTTCAGTGGAATGTGATGAAACCCTTGGTGTGTGTGAGGGATGATAGGGTGATTGGAGAACAGAAGGAATGTGGGATTCGGAGGAGAGTTGGTTGTGAGATGGGATTCTACATTGATACAGTTTAGGTATGAATGTGTAAGTGGGGAAAGAAAAAGATTAAAATATGGTTCAGTTTCATCTATTGTGTTTGGAAAGGTAGGTTTGGGTTCCAGCGATCGTTTGGTTCTAAACTTAATGAATCTCTTGACTGCTTATTCCCTTTCTCACTTGTTCGCTCTCCTGAAACATTCTGTCCCAATGAGGTAAATGGAATAACATTTGTTTTCCGTCTCAGTATTCGATATCGTGCCATTTCTGATGCAAGAAGTCAGTTTAACTGTACTTTTCAGTTCTCTGATATTACTGCTACAACGGAGACCTGGTTCAATCTGAAAGATTGAGAAATGTCTTCTGAATGCCACATACAAGGCTATAAACTATTCCACACTGATAGGGTCAACAAGAAGGGTGGTGGAGTGGCAATGTATGTCAGAGTGTTGTGTTAGACAAGGTATAAGAACAGAAGAATCTGACACAAAATCTGTTTGGCTACAGTTTCTCGAGGGTCGAGACAAATTAATTATGGGTGTGACTTATAGGGGCCCCAAATCTTGATAGGGAATACAGTAAGCTGCTATGGGACGAAATTCATAAGGCGTCTAGATATGAAAATTTCGTATTAATGGGAGATTTTAAATTTAGACAAATTGTCTGGAACAATATGACACGAAATCTTGAGTCTAGTGACTTTCTTGATACGATTCAGGATTGCCTTTTAAATCAGTTTGTGACAGAACTAACTAGAGGAAACAATCTGCTTGACTTGGTTTTTGCCAACAAGGAATCGCTAGTTAATAATCTTGAGGTTAATGATGAGCTTGGAAAAAGCTATCACAAATCACTTAGTTTCAATATATTATGGAACTACCCAAATAACTGCAACCAAGTCTGTCTCAGATTTCCGCTTGGCCGATTTCATGGGACTGAGAAATTACCTAAGTGGGCTAAATTGGGTCAGGTAGGTGGTGTTGGTTGCCAATATGACGTTTCTCAGAGCTTAGATCTAGCTGCCAAGACAACTTATGTTCCAAGTAGGGAAATTAGATCAACCAAAAATGATCCTAAATGGATAAACAAAAGATTAAAACATCTCGTTGGTCAAAAGAGCTGTATCAAAAGATGGGATTGGCAATTAAGAAATCATTATACTCAATTAAAAGAGACATAAAAAGGGGAATAAGAAAAGCTAAAAGAGATTTGAGGCTACAGTGGCAAGGGATTCGAAGACTAACCCAAAAGGTTCCTTTAAGGCATATAGAAGTAAGATTAGGGACAAGATAGGCCCTCTCAAAAGTAACTCAGGTCAGATCACAGAGTGATAAGGAAATGTGTGAATTTAACTCTCAGTTTTTACAGAGGAAGATACTAGCAAAATTACAGAAATGATAAATTCTGTAGAACTGGACAATAATAAATTATGCACGATTAGGGTAAATAGTGACATGGTCCTCAGTCAAATAGAGAGATTTAAATCGAGCAAATCCCCAGGCCCTGATGAACTGTTTGCAAGAGTTTTAAGGGAATGTATTGTGGAACTTAGCAAACCTTTGGCTAGTCTTTTCAATCTATCACTACAAACTGGCACAGTGCCAGACAAGTGGAAAATGGTAAATGTAATACATACTTACAAAGCAGGAGACAGGTCCTTAGCTTCAAACTATACAACAGTAAGCCTAACCTCCATACTGGGAACATTTATGGAATCAATAATTGCCGAAGCAATTCGTAGTCATCTTGAAAGGCATAAATTAATCTCGGCACGGCTTTACAAAGGGGCGTTCCTGTCTTACGAATTTACTAACTTTTTTCACCAAGGTGTTTCAGGAGGTAGATCATGGTAATGAATATGATACTGTGTATATGGACTTCAGTAGGGTTTTTGATAGAGTTCTACATCAGAGGCTATTGAGGAAAATAAAGACGGAATAGGAGAATAGGAGGAATTTTTTCCTGGGTAGTGGTGTGGTTGACAGATAGGCAAATGAGAGTTTCCGTCAAAGGGGAGAAATCAGAGTGGGAGTTCATCACGAGTGGTGTTCCACAAGGGTCAGTGTTGAGGCCTTTGTTCTTCATAATATATATAAACGACATAGATGATGGAATAAATTTGCTGACGACACCAAAATAGGCCGTCCAATTCATTCTAATGAGGACATTAGAGCTCTTCAAGGAGATTTGAATAAACTATGCAGTGGTCGGAGAAGCGGGAGATTCAGTTTAATACAGACAAATGCAAACTTCTAAACATTGGACATGAAAATTCCCATGCCAAATATAAACTAAATAATGTAGATCTTAATATTACTGATTGCGAAAAGGATTTCGGAGTTCTGGTAAGCAGTAATCTAACAACCAAGACAACTGTGCATAAGTGTTCGCAATAAAGCGAACAGAATCCTTGGCTTTATATCAAGGAGCATAAATAGCAGAAGTCCTCAGGTTGTTCTTCAACTCTATATATCTTCGGTTAGGTCTCATTTCGCTTATGCTGCACAGTTCTGGTCACCGTATTACAGAATGGATATAAATGCACTGGAAAACCTACAAAGGAGGATGACAAAGTTGACCCCATGTGTCAGAACTCTTCCCTATGAGGATAGACTGAGGACCCTGAATCTGCACTTTCTAGAATGACGTAGAATTAGTTGGGATATGATTGAGGTGCATAAATGGAAAAAAAACAGGAATAAATAAATAGCGTGCTAAAAGTATCTAGTCAAGACAGGACTCGAAGCAATGATTTTAAAATGGAAAAATTCAGATTCAGGAAGGATATAGGAAAAAGCATTGGTTTGGTAATAGAGTTGTGGATGAGTGGAACAAACTCCCGAGTACCGTCATAGAAGATAAATACATGAGTGGGTGTGAGTTGGACCTGACTTTCTTTGTGCTAATAAGTTTGATGCCTTGCTCCTTCCTCAAATGGATGTGACCTGACCTGACTAGGTGGGTCATTGGTTTAAGCTGGGAGGTGACTTCAACCTGCCTCGCATGGGCCAGTAGGCCTGCTGCAACGTTCCTTCTTTCTTATGTTCTTATGTATCCGTTCAATGTTATTAATTTCTGTTTTGTGTTGCCTGTATCTCACAGGTTGACGTCCCTTCAGCTGAAACCCATAGATAATCAGTGATATTCTTTCTTTTACCAATAGCTTTTGATTTATATTAGGTTATCTCTTGTCATCAGTTCTTTCACTGCTCTGCATTACCATCTTCAGCTCCGTCAGAGACCATTTACACAATGACCATTTTTCCTCACTCATTTGACCACCACCAGCATGTGTTAACTTGTGTGTGTGCATTTAGAGGTGTTTATATGCATGCGTCTATAAATATACACACGCACACATTATATATATAATGTGTAGGTAGTAGATTGGTAGACAGCAACCACCCAGGGAAGTACTACCGTCCTGCCAGATGACTGTGAAACAAAAACCTGTAACTGTTTTGCATGATGGTAGGATTGCTGTTTTCTTTTTCTGTCTCATAAACACGCTAGATAACAGGGATATCTTGCTACTCCTACTTACACTTTAGTCACACTTCACAGACACGCACATGCATATATACATACATTTAGGTTTTTCTCCTTTTTCTAAATAGCTCTTGTTCTTCTTTATTTCTTCTATTGTCCATGGGGAAGTGGAAAAGAATCTTTCCTCCGTAAGCCATGCGTGTCGTATGAGGCGACTAAAATGCCGGGAGCAATGGGCTAGTAACCCCTTCTCCTGTAGACATTTACTAAAAAAGAGAAGAAGAAAAACTTTATAAAACTGGGATGCTTAAATGTGCGTGGATGTAGTGCGGATGACAAGAAACAGATGATTGCTGATGTTATGAATGAAAAGAAGTTGAATGTCCTGGCCCTAAGCGAAACAAAGCTGAAGGGGGTAGGGGAGTTTCAGTGGGGGGAAATAAATGGCATTAAATCTGGAGTATCTGAGAGAGTTAGAGCAAAGGAAGGGGTAGCAGTAATGTTGAATGATCAGTTATGGAAAGAGAAAAGAGAATGCGAATGTGTAAATTCAAGAATTATGTGGATTAAAGTAAAGGTTGGATGCGAGAAGTGGGTCATAATAAGCGTGTATGCACCTGGAGAATAGAGGAATGCAGAGGAGAGAGAGAGATTTTGGGAGATGTTAAGTGAATGTAAAGGAGCCTTTGAACCAAGTGAGAGAGTAATTGTGGTAGGGGACCTGAATGCTAAAGTAGGAGAAACTTTTAGAGAGGGTGTGGTAGGTAAGTTTGGGGTGCCAGGTGTAAATGATAATGGGAGCCCTTTGATTGAACTTTGTATAGAAAGGGGTTTAGTTATAGGTAATACATATTTTAAGAAAAAGAGGATAAATAAGTATACAAGATATGATGTAGGGCGAAATGACAGTAGTTTGTGGGATTATGTATTGGTAGATAAAAGACTGTTGAGTAGACTTCAGGATGTACATGTTTATAGAGGGGCCACAGATATCAGATCACTTTCTAGTTGTAGCTACACTGAGAGTAAAAGGTAGATGGGATACAAGGAGAATAGAAGTATCAGGGAAGAGAGAGGTGAAGGTTTATAAACTAAAAGAGGAGGCAGTTGGGGTAAGATATAAACAGCTATTGGAGGATATATGGGCTAATGAGAGCATAGGCAATGGGATCGAAGAGGTATGGGGTAGGGTTAAAAATGTAGTGTTAGAGTGTTCAACAGAAGTTTGTGGTTACAGGAAAGTGGGTGCGGGAGGGAAGAGGAGCGATTGGTGGAATGATGATGTAAAGAGAGTAGTAAGGGAGAAAAAGTTAGCATATGAGAAGTTTTTACAAAGTAGAAGTGATGCAAGGAGGGAAGAGTATATGGAGAAAAAGAGAGAGGTTAAGAGAGTGGTGAAGCAATGTAAAAAGAGAGCAAATGTTGAGGTTATCAACAAATTTTGTTGAAAATAAGAAAAAGTTTTGGAGTGAGATTAACAAGTTGAGAAAGCCTAGAGAACAAATGGATTTGTCAGTTAAAAATAGGAGAGGAGAGTTATTAAATGGAGAGTTAGAGGTATTGGGAAGATGGAGGGAATATTTTGAGGAATTGTTAAATGTTGATGAAGATAGGGAAGCTGTGATTTCGTGCATAGGACAAGGAGGAATAACATCTTGTAGGAGTGAGGAAGAGCCAGTTGTGAGTGTGGGGGAAGTTCGTGAGGCAGTAGGTAAAATGAAAGGGGGTAAGGCAGCCGGGATTGATGGGATAAAGATAGAAATGTTAAAAGCAGGTGGGGATATAGTTCTGTAGTGGTTGGTGCAATTATTTAATAAATGTATGGAAGAGGGTAAGGTACCTAGGGATTGGCAGAGAGCATGCATAGTTCCTTTGTATAAAGGCAAAGGAGATAAAAGAGATTGCAAAAAATTATAGGGGGATAAGTCTGCTGAGTATACCTGGTAAAGTGTATGGTAGAGTTATTATTGAAAGAATTAAGAGTAAGACTGAGAATAGGATAGCAGATGAACAAGGAGGCTTTACGAAAGGTAGGGGGTGTGTGGACCAGGTGTTTACAGTGAAACATATAAGTGAACAGTATTTAGATAAGGCTAAAGAGGTCTTTGTGGCATTTATGGATTTGGAAAAGGCGTATGACAGGGTGGATAGGGGGGCAATGTGGCAGATGTTGCAAGTGTATGGTGTAGGAGGTAGGTTACTGAAAGCAGTGAAGAGTTTTTACGAGGATAGTGAGGCTCAAGTTAGAGTATGTAGGAAAGAGGGAAATTTTTTCCCAGTAAAAGTAGGCCTTAGACAAGGATGTGTGATGTCACCGTGGTTGTTTAATATATTTATAGATGGGGTTGTAAGAGAAGTAAATGCGAGGGTCTTGGCAAGAGGCGTGGAGTTAAAAGATAAAGAATCACACACAAAGTGAGAGTTGTCACAGCTGCTCTTTGCTGATGACACTGTGCTCTTGGGAGATTCTGAAGAGAAGTTGCAGAGATTGGTGGATGAATTCGTTAGGGTGTGCAAAAGAAGAAAATTAAAGGTGAATACAGGAAAGAGTAAGGTTATGAGGATAACAAAAAGATTAGGTGATGAAAGACTGAATATCAGATTGGAGGGAGAGAGTATGGAGGAGGTGAATGTATTCAGATATTTGGGAGTGGACGTGTCAGCAGATGGGTCTATGAAAGATGAGGTGAATCATAGAATTGATGAGGGGAAAAGAGTGAGTGGTGCACTTAGGAGTCTGTGGAGACAAAGAACTTTGTCCTTGGAGGCAAAGAGGGGAATGTATGAGAGTATAGTTTTACCAACGCTCTTATATGGGTGTGAGGCATGGGTGATGAATGTTGCAGCGAGGAGAAGGCTGGAGGCAGTGGAGATGTCATGTCTGAGGGCAATGTGTGGTGTGAATATATTGCAGAGAATTCGTAGTTTGGAAGTTAGGAGGAGGTGCGGGATTACCAAAACTGTTGTCCAGAGGGCTGAGGAAGGATTGTTGAGGTGGTTAGGACATGTAGAGAGAATGGAGCGAAACAGAATGACTTCAAGAGTGTATCAGTCTGTAGTGGAAGGAAGGCGGGATAGGGGTCGGCCTTGGAAAGGGTGGAGGTAGTGGGTAAAGGAGGTTTTGTGTGCGAGGGGCTTAGTCTTCCAGCAGGCATACGTGAGCGTGTTTGATAGGAGTGAATGGAGACAAATGGTTTTTAATACTTGACGTGCTGTTGGAGTGTGAGCAAAGTAACATTTATGAAGGGGTTCAGGGAAACCGGCAGGCCGGACTTGAGTCCTGGAGATGGGAAGTACAGTGCCTGCACTCTGAAGGAGGGGTGTTAATGTTGCAGTTTAAAAACTGTAGTGTAAAGCACCCTTCTGGCAAGACAGTGATGGAGTGAATGATGGTGAAAGTTTTTCTTTTTCGGGCCACCCTGCCTTGGTGGGAATCGGCCAGTGTGATAATAATAAAATAAATAAAATATATATATATAATATATATATATAATATGTTTGTGTGTAGGTGCGTCGTGAATTAATTTTCGCACTTCCCACGAGGCGGGCTAAAATAACAAGGGTTTGATCTCCCGGCTGGCCGCAGTTTGTTATTGATTAAATACTATTTGTCCGTGGAATCTGAATCTCTCTCTCTCATATATATATATATATATATATATATATATATATATATATATATATATATATATATATATATATATCACTCCATCACTGTCTTGCCAGAAGGGTGCTTTACACTACAGTTTTTAAACTGCAACATTCACACCCCTCCTTCACAGTGCAGGCACTGTACTTCCCATCTCCAGGACTCAAGTCCGGCCTGCCGGTTTCCCTGAATCCCTTCATAAATGTTACTTTGCTCACACTCCAACAGCACGTCAAGTATTAAAAACCATTTGTCTCCATTCACTCCTATCAAACACGCTCACGCATGCCTGCTGGAAGTCCAAGCCCCTCGCACACAAAACCTCCTTTACCCCCTCCCTCCAACCCTTCCTAGGCCGACCCCTCAACAGTTTTGGTAATCCCGCACCTCCTCCTAACTTCCAAACTACGAATTCTCTGCATTATATTCACACCACACATTGCCCTCAGACATGACATCTCCACTGCCTCCAGCCTTCTCCTCGCTGCAACATTCATCACCCACGCTTCACACCCATATAAGAGCGTTGGTAAAACTATACTCTCATACACTCCCCTCTTTGCCTCCAAGGACAAAGTTCTTTGTCTCCACAGACTCCTAAGTGCACCACTCACTCTTTTTCCCTCATCAATTCTATGATTCACCTCATCTTTCATAGACCCATCCGCTGACACGTCCACTCCCAAATATCTGAATACGTTCACCTCCTCCATACTCTCTCCCTCCAATCTGATATTCAATCTTTCATCACCTAATCTTTTTGTTATCCTCATAACCTTACTCTTTCCTGTATTCACCTTTAATTTTCTTCTTTTGCACACCCTACCAAATTCATCCACCAATCTCTGCAGCTTCTCTTCAGAATCTCCCAAGAGCACAGTGTCATCAGCAAAGAGCAGCTGTGACAACTCCCACTTTGTGTGTGATTCTTTATCTTTTAACTCCACGCCTCTTGCCAAGACCCTCGCATTTACTTCTCTTACAACCCCATCTATAAATATATTAAACAACCACTTTGACATCACACATCCTTGTCTAAGGCCTACTTTTACTGGGAAAAAATTTCCCTCTTTCCTACATACTCTAACTTGAGCCTCACTATCCTCGTAAAAACTCTTCACTGCTTTCAGTAACCTACCTCCTACACCATACACTTGCAACATCTGCCACATTGCCCCCCTATCCACCCTGTCATACGCCTTTTCCAAATCCATAAATGCCACAAAGACCTCTTTAGCCTTATCTAAATACTGTTCACTTATATGTTTCACTGTAAACACCTGGTCCACACACCCCCTACCTTTCCTAAAGCCTCCTTGTTCATCTGCTATCCTATTCTCCGTCTTACTCTTAATTCTTTCAATTATAACTCTACCATACACTTTACCAGGTACACTCAACAGACTTATCCCCCTATAATTTTTGCACTCTCTTTTATCCCCTTTGCCTTTATACAAAGGATCTATGCATGCTCTCTGCCAATCCCTAGGTACCTTACCCTCTTCCATACATTTATTAAATAATTGCACCAACCACTCCAAAACTATATCCCCACCTGCTTTTAACATTTCTATCTTTATCCCATCAATCCCGGCTGCCTTACCCCCTTTCATTTTACCTACTGCCTCACGAACTTCCCCCACACTCACAACTGGCTCTTCCTGACTCCTACAAGATGTTATTCCTCCTTGCCCTATACACGAAATCACAGCTTCCCTATCTTCATCAACATTTAACAATTCCTCAAAATATTCCCTCCATCTTCCCAATACCTCTAACTCTCCATTTAATAACTCTCCTCTCCTATTTTTAACTGACAAATTCATTTGTTCTCTAGGCTTTCTTAACTTGTTAATCTCACTCCAAAATTTTTCTTCTTTTCAACAAAATTTGTTGATAACATCTCGCCCACTCTCTCATTTGCTCTCGTTTTACATTGCTTCACCACTCTCTTAACCTCTCTCTTTTTCTCCATATACTCTTCTCTCCTTGCATCACTTCTACTTTGTAAAAACTTCTCATATGCTAACTTTTTCTCCCTTACTACTCTCTTTACATCATCATTCCACCAATCGCTCCTCTTCCCTCCTGCACCCACTTTCCTGTAACCACAAACTTCTGCTGAACACTCTAACACTACATTTTTAAACCTACCCCATTCCTCTTCGACCCCATTGTCTATGCTCTCATTAGCCCATCTATCCTCCAATAGCTGTTTATATCTTACCCTAACTGCCTCCTCTTTTAGTTTATAAACCTTCACCTCTCTCTTCCCTGATGCTTCTATTCTCCTTGTATCCCATCTACCTTTTACTCTCAGTGTAGCTACAACTAGAAAGTGATCTGATATATCTGTGGCCCCTCTATAAACATGTACATCCTGAAGTCTACTCAACAGTCTTATCTACCAATACATAATCCAACAAACTACTGTCATTTCGCCCTACATCATATC